>NC_070606.1:42327500-42627500 GCF_027172205.1 Podarcis raffonei | reverse complement strand
GTGGAAATTGGGAAAAGGAGGGGCGGCAAATGGACCGGCCATGCGACGTAAGGCCAATTCTTTTTCGATTTTCCTGCGTGCTACTTCTGGCATATCCCTGATCGACTTCTGGTTAGCTGGGTTCCTAGCCACAGGAGTGGAAACTACTGGGATCCTGAAACCTACGGAAAACCCCTCTCGCAAATAGGATGCCGATTTGGTATCAGGGTAGGCCTCTAACAAGGACAGCAACGGTTGTAACCTTACCGGGGTGTACGCTAAGGAGGATAAGACTCTACTTTCCTGCTCCCACGGCAGGGGCCTGGGCAGCAGTTTTTGGAGGCTGCTGAGAGCCCCCCCCTTTACGAAAGGGCCGGCGACCCCCTGCACACGTGGAAGCAGAATGGTTCCCAAAACACTTGTCGCACGCATGCACGTATTTACAAGGCTGCCGCGAGCAGGCACCCTTATTAAAGTCCCAGCAGAGCTGCTTGCGGCCCAACCTAGCCGGGGCGGCCCTGGACTTCTGCGGGTCAGGAAGCTTCTTATCGATGCGGGGGGCCACATAAGTGGTCCAAACGTCCAAATCCTTCCGATCCCATCGGGCTGTGGGGATCTTGGCAGCCCTACGCCTGAAGTTCTGATCGTAAGCCAGGGCGGCGGCCTCCCCAGCCATAGTAAAGGCTGAACGGACAATCGACAGATACACCCACAAATGCAGGGATCTCCTGGGATAGGCTGCAGACACGACTCCAGCAAAGACCTGGAAGCTATCTAACCACCTTTCAAAAGTCCTATCTGCTTTTGACAATACCACCCGCTTTCTGGACACCTGCGGACCCCTGTCCAAGGGCTCCTGACCTTCGAGCGGGGGGGCTAGGCCGAAAATATCAACATAGCGGCCATCCAAAATCCTGGACCGCATTTTTGCCGACAGGTGGGCCCCAGGGATGATATCCCTGGCTGAATTGGTGGAGACCTTTACCTCAGGCACCAGTGCCCCATCAAGACACTCCTGAACCGCCCCATACTTGGCCCTATGGGAGTTGGCCCTCCGCTCCCAAACCCATTTTGGGAGCCCCGAGGTCTCCCCGAAACCCCAGTATAGCTTAAGGGACGTTTCTTCGTCACTACTAGAAGTCAATGAGGAAGTACCTGACGAAGAAGACGAGGTGCCTCTACGTCTCCTCTTGGCACGCCTCTTGGAGCTTCTTTTGTGGCGACGGAGCCCACCGGAAGATGCCCTCGGCGGTAGGGGAAGGCTATCCTCCACTGAAGATTCCGATACGTCCGCCTGCTGTACTGCACCTGGGATCAACTGAGAAGAAACTGATTGTGAATTACACGGCGCCTGAATCCTTGTTGCCGAAGACCGCGGAGATGAAGCCCCCATCACGCGGTCCCGCGTTGATCCCCTCCTGCTGGCCCCAGCCCTGGTGTGGCTACGACCCCTCACCACAGTAACCTGCGACGCATGTAATACCGGGGTGTGTGTTGTTTGGCTACCATGCAACAACCCCCCGGCTAACGACGTTCCTCCTTCATCTTCACTAGATGACGCCACCGTAGGCGAGGCACCTAATGCAGGACTCAATATTGCAGAGGATGTCGATGGGGTGGAGGAGCGGCGGAGCAGACCATCCATCTCGGACTCCACCCTTGCCAAGGCCACTGGATCGCCCGCCAGGCTGGACACCATGGACTGGATGCGTCGTAGAGACTGGGCAGGTTGCGGGGAACGCAGAGCCTGTGATGGGCCTTTTATGGGCCGCTTTGCAGTAAGAGCAGGACCAGACTTCCTTGTTGCTTTCTTTGGAGCCATTGCTGTTGTAGGCTTAAACAGAAAATCAATTAATTGGGGGGGGGGTAAATACAGGACCAGATTAGCCAATTAAATGAAATCAAACAATCAAAACAAAATATAGTTAATAAGAATAATAATAAAGTTAACGGAAATTAAAACAAATAAACAAGAATAGGAAATTAAACAGCAGGTACGTGAATAACCTACCGCCGGGGTGCCAGGAGGCCTGTGCGACCGTAATAAGCAACAGGAATTACCGGGAGCCACCACCAGCAGGTAAAATCAGTACCCTGCAGTACCAAAACGACCACTAGAGGCCACTGCAGAGTGGATTCAGGAATTACAGGCAAACCCTGCAATTACCTAGTCTGGCCACCAGATGCCGCTGTGCAGCCAGAGAGCACCAGGACAAAGAAAGGAATTTATTCCTGAAATGGAGAGGAACAGCCCACCAGGCCCCGCTGCTCAAAGCCCCCCGAGGCCCCGCCACCCACACGGCCCCCGTTGCGTGCTCCCCGAACCGGGGAGAGGCACAGCGGCTCCCCGGGGCCACGGGCTGAAGCCGGGGGAGGAGCCGAGGCCGCGCGGGCCCGAGCTAGGCCGCGGAGGGCCGACCGATCTCCCCAGCGCCGCCGAGGACGCGAAGCGGCGCCGCGGGCCCAGCCGGGCCCAAAGGTAGGAACCGGGAGGCGGGTGGCCGACCTAGCCGCAGCCGAGCCGACCCCGGCCGCGGAACGCGAGCCCCCCAGGGGCCGCCGCTAGCCGCGGCACGTGCAGCGGCCAGAGCCGGAGCGGACCCGGGAAGCCGCAGCCCGCGGATCGGGGCCGCCAGACCGGCCGGCGCGCAGGCCCCGAGGCCGGGAAAGCGGCCTAGGCCGTACAGGCCCCGACCAGGCCGCAGCGGGCCGCGGAAGGCCCCGCGCCCCCAAAAACGGCAAGGATGCAGCGCTGCAGGCCCGGGGAGGCCCGCGCGCTAAAACGGGAGCGGCAAGGGGGTGGCCGGGAGCCGCAGCCGGGCCGAACCCAGCCACGGTATTTGGGGCTCCCTAGCGCTACAACCGGCCGCAGGCCCAGGAGGAGCGGCCGCCCAAACGGGCCCTAGGCACTGTAGGCCGCGGGTCAGGGCCGGGAGCCTCTTAGGGGGGGGCGCCGAAATAAGCTGGCCCCAACCGGGCTGGACCCAGTGGGAGGTTTAAGCCAACCACCCCCCGCCCAGACAACGGCTCGGCCGAGCGCGGGCCGTAGGCCGCCCGGGATCGGGAGGACCTTCACCCCCCCCCCACCGGCGTCCAAAGGGCCAGTAGAAGGTAAGAGAGGATAGTGAAGGAAAAATAAAAATTAATTACCCTGGGGTAACTCGAGGATAAACCAAAGAGGGGAAAGGAAGGAAAAGAGGGGAAATCTGAGATTTATACGACCGAATATCTCTTGCTGATTCACTCCGGTGCTACAGGTAGATCCGGTGTCCACAGCAAAAGAGAAAGAGAAAGCTGCGGACCCTGCTTATAAAGCCCTATACCCCACCCCTAAATTGGCAACATCAGTTTTGCCCCAGCAACAGCGTCCACCTATCTACGCCCAGGCCTTTAGCCATCTATGGCCTGGCCACTAAAATGGGGTTTTGTTCGGCCCCAACCGCAACACGTGCTCTCTTTTATGTGAACACGCTTTGCTGGAGGAGCACTGCAGCACACCAAAGTTCTATTTAAAAGCTTTTTTAAATTCAAACAACAACAGTTTATCTAACTTCTTATCCTAATCACAACTTGCAAACAATCTAGGGGTGGAAGGCCCCATTTCACTGCTTGAGGCAAAATTGCTTGCCCAGCCCTGCCCTGCCACCATAACTACTGCCGCCAGTGCTGCTTCTCCACCCACCTTGCCGCCTCTGTCGCTGGCAGAGAATTGGTGAGATGTCACCTGAATTGTGTGAGATATCACTTGATTTCTGCTGAAATTGGTGTTGCTTCTGTGCCGCTGGTTGGGCATCCATGGGGCTGCTACCTTGAGGGCTTTTGCCACCTGAGGCAGCACCTCAGTCTGCCTAATGGCTGAGCTGGCTCTGGTCAGACAAGATTTAGTGAAAGATTCGAGTCCCGGCAAGTGCAAATTGCTGCTTCAGTTATCTGCTGTATTCTCTCATTTGCTAAATGCTCAAATAAGACTCTATACAGTTCTGCAGTTAGGGATCGATAAGAAAGGAGGTTGTGTAGGTGCTTACAAGGTTTTAACGAAGCACATTTTGCATTGTCGTAATTTTCTCTCCCTTTGTGTGTTCAGACCCATAAACCCCCCCCTAAACAAATTCACACTTGACTCAAATTTTGGTTTTGGTTTTTGGCAGAATTTAGGCCACTACTTTACTGATGACAGAAAGTGAATGGTTGCATAGGCTCTGGTTCAACTAGCTCCCTGCCATGAAGGTAGCACTAACCCAGGGTTCCAGTATAGGTCAGCCAAGGGTGAACACCTGGATAAGTGGAAAGCTGGGAACAGACAGGCTATCTCCGCCACCCAAATGTTGCCCTGGACTCAGGCACGGGCACAACCCCATCTCAGGGGCTGACTAAACCATCGAGTCCCTGGATTCCTTTAATGGAATACCCTTCACATAGGGATGGCGAGAGCGTTCTCCCATCCCTATCACCTGAACCAGAGCCTATCTGCAACCTTACAAGTTGTGATGGTTTGCTATGTGGCAGGCAAAACCCAAATGGCACCAGTCAATCAGCCAAGTGAGGGAAATTCCTGCCGTGCCCCTGTCCCAATGACAGACAGCACACGACGGCATAGCAAGATCATGCACAGAGCCCTAAAAATAGGGAGAGGTGGGCGGGTGTTCCGAATGCACGCGCCGAAAGAGGAAGTTCTGGGTCACGTGCATGGGTATAAATAGATCCCTTGAACCGTTTGGTGTGGGAGTCATAAAGCCATAACAGAAGCTTGTAATATTGCAGGGTGCCCCCTGACCTCGGCTGACCAGCACTCCGAGCTTTACAATGTATTGGAATGTATTGACCTTAAATGGAGTTGTGTTTCCTCTGGGCAGTGATGACCCTATATGGTGATGTGTGTAATAAAAGCCTTGACCAGATGAGGTAACGTGAGACATTGGCAAACGGTCATGCGGCTGGAGAGAACAGAGGAGAATAAATCGGGGGAGAGCAGAGAAAGGAGCTGCCCTTATCATCATGAAAATATAACTGGCTCTCTGTGTCATTTTTCTATGCTGTGCGCCATTTAATGATGGCTGGACTCCGTCAGTTTGGACTGCGTCCCATTGGCCAGATTACACCCAGCTTTGAGGGACCTACCAATCGGGTGTTGTGGCTGACCAGTTGTACCCACCCTCAACACAGGGTGTCGGTTTTCCAGGTCTCACCACAATACATGCCCTCTTTAAGGGAGGACCTGATTTGTTGTAACTTTCTCTCTCTTTTCCAATGTCACATCATCTGGACAGCCTTGGCAACTAACTTCCTGCTTCCAGTCCACCTCCTCTTCTCTATCTTCGTGCACTAATGCTGTCTTCTTTCTCCCAGGCCTTCTTTCTTTCTCTAGGTCTGCCACCTAGAGAAAAATCATTCACACCCATTCACACTCTGTCTTTAATATCAAGTGTGTTACATTTTAGTTTAAGATGAGCAAGTTACATTTTTTCCTCTGACATCAGCAAAATGCACTATGCATGCAAGCTCTGTGCAGGCGTAAGGACTGAGATCTGGTTATTTTATTTAGTTATTTATTGCATTTACATGCCAGCTTTCTGCCCAGGCATCCAAGGTGGTTTACAGTTTTCAAATACTAAAACAAATAAGTTATACAAAATGTAATGTTGGCCCGGGGGTGGGGCAGGGTGTAGGCCATTTAATAACGATAACAAAAGCAATAGTAGTTAAAATAATACAAATTAGTACTAAGGTAAATAAAAATTGAAATACGGTTTTTGCAGAATTCCCTAACTTTTGAATTATGTTGATTTCTAACAATTGAAGCCTTGCATATTTCTGAGGCAGGCAGCAGAATAGGATTAATAGGCACAGCAGTCATTAGTCAGTGAGCTTATCCCTATCTTCTCGCAGTCATCTCATCCCAATGGTAAAAAGGCAGTATATATTTAATGCAGCAACACCAGAAGCCAGGTTTTTCCTCACTCAGCTCCTTCAGTTTATCTGGGTGACCTTAGAAGGTCAAGCACCCGGACACATTTTTTGCAATGCAGTCAAATGCAAAATTGCCCACGTTTTTGCTTGGGTAATCGAAAGAGAATGAAGAAGCTGCTTGTGTATTATTGTGCTACAACTCAGGAAGTGATGCTCTGTAAAAATAGCACTTGCTTAATAGGAGTCTACTAATTAGTTGTTGCTGGGGCATCTTTCTGAGGTTGCGGTGGCAGGGCTTGTATGGTCATTAGTGTAAGGATGTGGGTACCCTAATTATTTCTTAGCTATTGTATTTGACACCTTTTTAAATATATTAAATGGATTATTGGCTTTGAAGTTGGATTGTGAGTACCTTTGAAGAGCATGCATGTTAAGACTTCAAATTTTATCAAGATGAACTTTAGTTTGATACCTGGAAAATACGCATATCCAAAAATAAAGGTACAGTGGGACATTTTCATGGAAAAGTGGGCTCTTCTCAACTGAAATGTCATGGCACTGTGCTCCTTTAGGTCAGCCTGTGGGTTTCAGTCCCATTTCAGTTTCTTGGTTTCTAATTTTTCCAGCCTTAATTTCTGTTACCCTATTTCCATATCAGTTTGTGATTGTTTTTTAAAGAAACCTACTGATAATTTCTGCCGATAAACATATTTCTGTGCAGCTTAGCCTAATGTACAAATTTTTGCATATATTTCCTCCTGAAATGATACATTCCAATGCCATCTTCATGAATATGTGCATCTTTATGCACAATTTACCTAAGTTTTTTGTACCTATTACCCATTACATGGCTGGAGAAATGTATGGCAAAATTCAGAGAAGTGCAGATGAAGTAGGTTTGCCTTTAAATGCAAACTGGATCAAATTTCTACCTCATCCTTACATGAAACCTCCTATCTCTATATACAGAAAACTTGTTGGAGTTCTTTTATAGTGCTGGCCCAAGATAATTTGCTGCTTGAAGCACAGCCCAAATGGCTTGTGGGGAAAGGCAGTGCTTTGTCAACACTCTGGGATCTTCCTAAAAAAAGATCAACAAGTTTTGGGGCATCGTGGTTTCTACTTTTTCTTGGCAGCCCTAGGATCAATGCTTTTGTAAGTCTTTCGGCACCATTTATGCATCAGTTCCTACCTTCATCTGTCCTCCTTTCATTACCCTGGTTGTGCTGCTGACTAAAGCAGGTGGCCTCATCCTGTGCACAGCAGGATCAGCTCCGTTGTTTAATGTGGCAGCTGCTCAGGTGGCGCTTAGGGTTTGGTTGCTGATCCTGGAGAGGCTCTTGAGTTCTACATTGCTAGATTAATGATTGCTTCTGCTTTCTAATTCTGACCCATCCATCAACTATTGGGCTGTGATAAATCTTCTGCATCTTAAGGCATGCCATGCCTTGGAAGTGATGCTGAACTTTTTTATTTACAACAAAACAACAAAACTTTATTAGCAAAGCCAACAGGCCACAGCTGTACAAGAGTTAAAAGTAAAAATAGAGATAAAAGGAGGAAAAGAACAGGCAAAAGATGGTCCGTCGGATGAACAAGTCTGTCACTCAGATGGTGGCCCTCAATTTCGCAGCTCTCTCGATGTACCTCGCGACCTTCTCTGTTATCTGACTTTCCGTATCAGATAATAGAAAATACAGTGTAATGTCTGATGAACGGCCGGGGTTGGAGAGAATGAGTGGAGTAATAATCTCATTCCTTAGGTCTTTGTAGAGGGGGCAAGAAAGAAGGACGTGAGACACTGTTTCCGTGTTACCATCTCCACATGGGCAGAGTCGTTTTTCAAATGGAGTCTTTTGGTAACGACCTTCGAGTACAGCAGAGGGAAGAACATCCCATCTAGCCAATGTAAAGGCACGTCTGTATTTCGGGATGGTTAGTTTAGACAAGTATGAAGCTGGAGAGTCAAAATGAGAAGGGGGAAAGTAGGTATACCATGGGCACAGTTTCTTTAAGATGGTCAGGTTGTTTTGTCGTTCGATGTCTTTCAGGCGCTGGCCTATTAGACTCTTTGCTTTGATGAGGCCCATTGATAATAGGGACTGTGAGTGCAGACCGCATGTAAGGAGTTTTTGATGCACGGTTTTGAACCACTTGCTTTTGTGAGAGTCTTGCATTACTAAAGGCAGTAGACCAGGTGGATTCAGATTAAGACGAAGCCAATAGTTGAATGTTCTCTGCCAAGTCCGAGTTTCCACAGATGGAAGGCAGGCCTCGAGTCTTAATGCTGCGTTGGGAACACAGGGGGGGACACCGAGAATCTGCCTTAGAAATTTAGACTGGACAGACTCAAGACTGGAGCAGTGGTTCCCCGTCCAGATTTGGGCCCCATACAGTAACTGCGCCAGAGGTTTTGCTTGATAAACTTCAAGGGCTGCTGGGATGTATCTGCCCCCCTTCGTGTAGAAGAAGCGGGACAGCATCTTGATACTTTGAGCTGCTTTTTCTTTGGCACATTTTTGATGGACATCCCAGGACCCAGTCGACTGGAAAACGATACCCAGATATTTGAAGGCTTTGACTTGTTCAATTGTCTGGTTATCCATCCTCCAGCTATACTGTCTGTGTTTCCTTGCAAAAACCATAATTTTGGTTTTCTGATAGTTTATTGCAAGTTGCTCTCTCCTACAGTATGCTGAGAATTCACCTATGAGCCTATTTAAGCCTATTCTTGTTCGGGATAGGAGTATCGCATCGTCAGCGTACAAAAGCACTGATATTGCTTTGTCAGCCAGTTTGGGGGCGTGGAAGTCCGGAGATGACAAACAGTTAACCATATCGTTGATGTAGATGTTGAATAGAGCTGGGGCCAGGATGCAACCTTGCTTGACCCCCTTACTGACTGAAACTGGTCCTATAAGATGGCCGTTTAACGAAGTTCTTACATGCAGCACCGTGTCTTTATACAAACAGCTCATCAGAAATAATAGTCTTTTGTCTATACTTGATGTGCTCAATTTATCCCAGAGTCTTACACGTGGAATTGAATCGAAAGCAGCCTTTAGATCGATAAAGGCTGCATATAACACCCCACGGGATTTTTTGGCATATTTGTCAATTAGATAGGCTAAGATGAAGCAATGGTCTATGGTGGATCTGCCTTGCCTGAAACCCGCTTGCTCTTCCGCTAGAATGGCTTCAGTTTCCAGCCAGCTAGTTAGCTTGGTATAAAGATGTTTGGCATATAGTTTGCTCGGTATAGGCAGAAGGCTGATTGGTCTATAACTTGCCGGGTCTGTCATGGGTCCTTTTTTATAGATTGGGATAATTATTGCCTCAGACCAACCATCTGGGAGTAAACCCGTTGAGTCGATCCAAGAAAATAAAGACGCCAGCAGGGGGGCCCACCAGCCAATGTTGGACTTCAGAAGTTCAGCAGGGATGTAATCATTCCCTGGGGCCTTGTTGTTCTTTAGTTGTGCGATTAAATTCTCAACTTCCTTCGCAGTTACTGGTGGCCAATGAGGTAGGTCCTCCAATTGGATGCATAGTTTGTAATGTTGGGCTTCCTGGTCATAGAACAAAGATTGAAAATGGCGCAACCACTCCATTGGTTCCACTGTACAGATGGAATTAGTACGCTCCTGGTCCAGTAGACCAGATATGGTTCGCCAAAAACAAGTAGTATCTTTCTCGTGCGATGCCTTAACCAAACTGTGCCAAGCGGCTCTTTCAGCTTCCAATTTCTTTCTCCTTAGTAATTGTTTGTAAGACCGTCTCAGATAAATATAAGCGTTAAGTAGGGGGGCAGTCCCTGATTTCCTGTATCTCCAGTAGGCTGTTCTCGTTTGTCTCCTTGTTTGCCTGCACTCCAGGTCAAACCAGCTAGCTCCGTCCTTTGCCCTCTTTGTAGCGGAGCAATGTATCACTGTTGTTAAATGGGGTTTCAATCTTTCCAAAAGTAATTTAAAGCGTTCCATGATCGCAGCTACTGAATTGCCTGATACGATAGCGGAGCGAATACGCTTTAACTCCACTGACTGAAGAAGGAGGGTTAGATTTTCATTCAGTATTGGGGACCATTTAAGTCTTTTGGGGGCAGGTATAACCAAATTTGCAGAAGGTATATATTGTGGCTCGGCAATAGAATAGTCAAAAGGCCGACCTGCAAGCTCTAAAATTAGAGGCAGGTGATCACTCAGAATATTGTGGCCCACTTGGAACTTCCTTACAAAGCTGTGAGCAAATCTTGAGATTAAGATATAATCTATAACGCTTCCCCCAGCCTTGGAGAAATGGGTATATTCCCCGGGGCGGTCCCCCTCTATATTGCCGTTTAATATCAGCAGTTCCCTCCGTCTGGCAGCCTGCACCAAGCAGAGACCTGAGAAATTACTTCTGCTATCTTTGGACAGTCGTGTCGCGCCAATATCCGTCAGTTCTTCGGGGTCCATAAATTGGTTGAAATGAGTGTATAGACTGTTGTCATCTGTTCCTATGCGAGCGTTGAAGTCTCCGCACACAATGGTCAGGGCAGACGGGTAAGTAGATTCGAGAGGCTCTAAAAACGCCTCTAGCTCAGCCCATGTAGCCTTGACAACGGGGTTTTTTTGGCCTGGGGGAATATAGACATTTATATTTTATACATTTAGGTTTTATTTATATTTAGTAATTGAATTTCTATACTGCCCTTCATCCGAGGATCGCAGGACAGCTTAAAATATAAAAGCACAAAAATACACAACATAGTAACAAACAAAAACATGTATATCATGTAAAAACATGTCCCTCGTGTATATTTCTGAATATTTGGATATTCAACACAGACAGAATTACTTTTTAATTTGAATGTCCGGACCTGACAATCTGACCATTATGTTTAACTGGGCCAATGTTTTGTTTTGTGAGCAGCTGGGATTCATAGATGCTCAGTGTTGGTGGTTGATCATCATTTCTATAATAGAGAAACAAAATACCCAGACTTTCCTCCCATAAGTATGGTCTTTGTCTTGTGTAATGATAATGCACAGATGCAATAAGATAAATGTATTCCTTTACACAACAGCAGTGGCCAGAATACTGATTGCAAAGAACTGGAAGCTGGAGAAAATACCATCATTATTAGAATGGCAAAGCAAACTCTGTGTTTGTGGAAATGGCAAAATTGACGGCAATTATTAGAGGCCATTCAAATCAGAGACTAATTAAAGAGTGGGATGGAGTGAAGGAATATATGAAACAATATGGTTCCTGAACTGGAATATTAATAGATAACGTGTAAAACGTGCAGGGGTAAGCAAGGAAATAATAAAGAAATTAACTGAATAATGATTAAATCATAACAACACAACAAGACGGAAGAAGCAAAAAATTGAGATCACACATGGGTGAAGGGGAGTGGGGGGTATGGGGGAATTTGAAATATTTTTTATAATATAAAATTTTTAATACAAAATTTCTAACTGTGATGTATTTGTATACAGCAAAGAGAAGTTTAGAGTAATTAGGTATATTTGATTTAGTTACTCATGTAACAAGTTTATGTTAGGAAACGAATATGGATGCTGAATTTGATGTTTGTCAGACTAAGTCATGTCAGACTAACCTGATCTCGTTTTTTGACAGAATTACAAGCCTGGTAGATGAAGGGAACGCAGTGGATGTAGCCTACCTTGATTTCAGCAAGGCATTTGACAAGGTGCCCCATGATATTCTTGTAAAGAAGCTGGTAAAATGCGGTCTTGACTATGCTACCACCCAGTGGATTTGTAACTGGCTGACTGACCGAACCCAAAGGGTGCTCATCAATGGTTCCTCTTCATCCTGGAGAAGAGTGACTAGTGGGGTGCCACAGGGTTCTGTCTTGGGTCCGGTCTTATTCAACATCTTTATCAACGACTTGGATGATGGACTCAAGGGCATCCTGATCAAATTTGCAGATGACACCAAACTGGGAGGGGTGGCTAACACCCCAGAGGACAGGATCACACTTCAAAACGACCTTGACAGATTAGAGAACTGGGCAAAAACAAACAAGATGAATTTTAACAGGGAAAAATGTAAAGTATTGCACTTGGGCAAAAAAAAAATGAGAGGCACAAATACAAGATGGGTGACACCTGGCTTGAGAGCAGTACATGTGAAAAGGATCTAGGAGTCTTGGTTGACCACAAACTTGACATGAGCCAACAGTGTGACGCGGCAGCTAAAAAAGCCAATGCAATTCTGGGCTGCATCAATAGGAGTATAGCATCTAGATCAAGGGAAGTAATAGTGCCACTGTATTCTGCTGTGGTCAGACCTCACCTGGAGTACTGTGTCCAGTTCTGGGCGCCACAGTTCAAGAAGGACACTGACAAACTGGAACGTGTCCAGAGGAGGGCAACCAAAATGGTCAAAGGCCTGGAAACGATGCCTTATGAGGAACGGCTAAGGGAGCTGGGCATGTTTAGCCTGGAGAAGAGGAGGTTAAGGGGTGATATGATAGCCATGTTCAAATATATAAAAGGATGTCACATAGAGGAGGGAGAAAGGTTGTTTTCTGCTGCTCCAGAGAAACGGACACGGAGCAATGGATCCAAACTGCAGGAAAGAAGATTCCACCTAAACATTAGGAAGAACTTCCTGACAGTAAGAGCTGTTCGACAGTGGAATTTGCTGCCAAGGAGTGTGGTGGAGTCTCCTTCTTTGGAGGTCTTTAAGCAGAGGCTTGACAACCATATGTCAGGAGTGCTCTGATGGTGTTTCCTGCTTGGCAGGGGGTTGGACTCGATGGCCCTTGCGGTCTCTTCCAACTCTATGATTCTATGATTCTATGATTGTAATTTTTCTTTGTGTTGTTGTTGTGGAAATAAATAAAAAAAGATAATGTGTAGATGCAGAAATTCAAAATTCAAGGCGAGCCTCTCTGGAGAAAACATAATCTCAGTGTTATTCAAGACTAGTAAAATGTGGATTATTATTATGAGTTTGAGAGAGAGAGTGTCCTCAGAGACATGCAGCCCTGACCTCGCTGTATGCCAGGGTCAAACATGTAGCTTTTTCCTATATACATAAATGGCAGTGAGACACTTATATGGGAGATAATAAAGTAGTGTAGTGTATTCAGGAGCACCTTTAGGGTTGGGCTAAATATTCCCCTTGTCCAAATGGCACAGGTTTGCCTTCTTCCTACAGTCTTGTTGCCTGAAGCCCATTTATTCTGTCCTGTAGATCGTCATTGAATCCACTGGGAATGGAGCCTATTTCTATATGCAGAGTCTTTCCTGGCTTCTGTCATCATTAGTGCCAGATTTACGTACAAGCTAAACAAGCCATAGCTTAGGGCCCCACTCTCTTGGGGGCCCTCCAAAAAAATTAAAGGAAAATACCCCCTACATACAGAAACAGTGTTTTGTGTTGTGTAGGGTCCTATGATGTAAGTAATGGGCCCCGCCTGCTAGCCTGCTCCCTAAAATATTACTGGTTTGCTCAATTCTATATATAGGGTGCCTACATTCTGCATGGACTGGTTGCATGGCACCATGTAGCATGCAGCTGCAGACTGCAGTGCAGCACAGTTGAATATAGCTGTTGTGTTGTTGTTGTTGTTGTTTAGTCGTTTAGTCGTTTCAGACTCTTCGTGACCCCTTGGACCAGAGCACGCCAGGCACTCCTGTCTTCCACTGCCTCCCACAGTTTGGTCAAACTCATGCTGGTAGCTTCGAGAACACTGTCCAACCATCTCGTCCTCTGTCATCCCCTTCTCCTTGTGCCCTCCATCTTTCCCAACATCAGGGTCTTTTCCAGGGAGTCTTCTCTTCTCATGAGGTGGCCAAAGTATTGGAGTCTCAGCTTCAGGATCTGTCCTTCCAGGGAGCACTCAGGGCTGATTTCCTTAAGAATGGATGCATTTGATCTTCTTGCAGTCCATGGGACTCTCAAGAGTCTCCTCCAGCACCATAATTCAAAAGCATCAATTCTTCGGCGATCAGCCTTCTTGATGGTCCAGCTCTCACTTCCATACATCACTACTGGGAAAACCATAGCTTTAACTATACGGACCTTTGTTGGCAAGGTGATGTCTCTGCTTTTTAAGGTTTGTCCAAGCTGTTGTACCTGTTATCTAATATTAAGGAGTGCTTGTAGACTGATGATCAGGCAGCATAGACTAATGGCATGAGTCTTATGCCTACTGATTGATTTCTTATATTCAACACAAAAAACAGCGACAATTTGTTGTTGACAAAGGACAGCTGGACATATAAAGGGCCCCATTACCTTCAGTAGCTTAGGGCCTCATCAAACCTAAATCCGGCTCTGGTCTTCATGATGCTACAGTATGACACAGAATTGGAACCAAGGCATGTATGTAGATGGATGGATGGAATGAAATTCAAATTCTGGATACAATTTATAAGCGTTTGAACATTGGGACAGAAAGATAAGTTGGCCATGGTCGTATGCACAATTCCCTGGAAGTAAGTCCCATTGAACTAGGTTTGCACTGTTAGTGGCTGACAGTGATTTAATGGGAGCAAATGGCGTGATCTTATGAGAAAACTTAAGCAATCCTGTTGTATTTTTAAAAAATACTTATTTTTTTAAATGTAACCAATTAAAAGTACTGGTACACTTATACAGTGACTTATTTGGAGTGAAAGTTTGCTAGCAATGACCACAGGAGTTCCAGTCCTCCTAACACTGGTTCTTTATCTTGTGTGGAAAATAAGAGCCTGGATATAAATAATGAGAACTATTTATTTAACTTATTACACTTGATGAAATGTGTGCCTCTAAATCGGTTACTTGTTCGTTTTTAATACCCACTGCTGGTGGCTTCATGAAGCAAATTACTGTGCACACCAGAATTTATTAAAACAATTACTGCTGCCTCACAAATGCATCTAAGTAGATGTATAGATTATTATATGATTAATTACCAAGTATGGTGTGTTCTGTGCAGAGAGAGCAAAACTGCAGCTTTAATAATAACAAGCAGCTGCAGCAAGCATTTAAAATGAGATGCAAAGAAGAGAGAGCTTCATTTGATAAATTAACAAAGGATTACAATCAACAGCATTTGTGGAACGGCTCTTGAAGTGTACTCTGCATTGTTTAACCATGTACATTTGTGGGTGGGTGAAGAAAGAGATCTGTAAGCACAGCCTTTTTTTCAGCCAGAGTGTGCCAGAGTGCTACTCTGTCACCTGTCAGGTGGCAGACGCCATTGTGGGATGGCTTCTTGACACTGCCTGGCTCCTTCCACCACTGCTGCCTCCAGTTGCCAGGGTGGGAAGGGAGCAGTGGACAGGATGGGGAAGGTGGGGAGAGGTCAGTGCAAGTCTGAGCCTCCAGGACACCAACCCTCAAGCCTGACTGTGGCTCTGCCTCCATCTCCTCCTCTGGGGGGCCATGTGATGGCCTGGCTATGTGCACAGCGCCTTCAACCGGGAATATGTCTCTGGTTTGGGCTCAGGCAGCAGCCAGCAAGGTGCACGTGGGTGCATACTGTTCTACCTGCTTCCCCCCTTCCTTCTCCTTTCCCTCACGGAGGGAGATTTGGGTGCCTCGTTCCACTTTGCTGCCGGCCTCCCTCCATCCTTCTAGAAAAAAAAGTGTTGTGTGTAAGGAAGGAACAGTTAGTAAGTTTGGGAAATGTATTGCGAATTATTAATTCTAAGAGTGGACTGAAGATTAAGCTGGGATTTTTTTTAGTCTTCGCTCATTTACTAGCAGACTCTGGTCCACAAAGCTTGTGCCGTAGTAAATGTTGTAAGTGCCACAAGGCTCTTTATTGTCTCTCCGACAACGGACTTACAGAGCTACTGTTCTAGAATTTTCTACATGTGTAGACTTGAAATAGAAGTGGGGACAGCAAGACAAATCAAGCTTGTGCAAGTTGTTGCTTCACATTGTATGCTGAGATGAAGCCTTATATTTCTCATTCATGGCAATTCAAGATGCTTCTGTCTTAATTTTGGGCTTTTGTGCCATCCCTAAAGGAACCACACATAGGCATAGCTTTAACTCTGTGTCAGAGTGCCAATTCTGGTAAATTAAAAACATCCCTCTTGGAACCTGAGCTGAGCCAGGTGTAACTATCATACGGCTTCTCTGTTTGCTAGGGCTTCTTGGAAATGAGACACTACTTAAGAGCTCCGCTGCCACCTGTTTTTTTCTTTAAAAGATAGATTACTCCTTCTGCATGATGCTGTTGTAAATTCTTAATTGCTAGCTGTTACTAATAACATGCATTTATGAGCAGGCTTCACTGTGGTGTTCCTGAAAACCTGGCAAGCGTTTTCAATAAACTGAGCAGGACTTAAAGCTCCTTCCCTTTTTGTTTTATATCAGGCAGAGTAGGAGCATAGGAAGCTGCCTTATACAAAGTTAGACCATTGCCGCATCTCAGTATTGTCCACACTGACTGGCAACAGCTCTCTTGGTTTTCAGACAATAGTTTTTTTCCAGCCTGAGTGGGAAATGCTGAGGTTTGAAACCGGGACCCTTTGCATTCAAGATGGATGCTCTGCCACTGAGCTATGGCTTGCTTCAGACATTATATCTGCTGGCTTACTTAGGCAAAGAATTTCTCAAGTGGGTGGTCTAGCAGTGCTGGCTCCAGATTTGCAGAAAGTTCAGGAAAAACATCTGGGCAGGTCAGCAGGCAGCAGCAGAAAGTAGGAGAAGCAGAATGGGTAGGGCCAGGTTTGATGATCCACACTGTATCCTTTGCCAGGTCTGGGGATCTTGATGGTTACCCAATGACGCCAATCATTTACCCAGGTCATGTCTCCTCATGTGAGACGTGCATTGTTGTAGGTTAATATATTCTTAGCACCTGTCTAGCTCTTTAGAGTTTTCAAGCCACTTGGTAATCTGCAGCATATTCTGGTGAACATTATTATCCTCATAGGCATTTGTAGTCAGAGAGTTTTTACTTGGCAAAGACTGGAAGGAAGAGTGTGTCTTGGTGCACTTTGCACATTGAGATATATTTTATAAATATTATTATTCATTGTGTTTCTATTCTGCTTGACACTTGTAAAAATAATAATAATCCCAAAGAGGTTTACAACACATTAAAACATCAAATAAAACAATCCAGAGTAAAACACTACTGAAGAAGTTCAGATATGAAGCATACATTCAAAGCAACATAATTAATAGGAAAATAAATGCTGTCTTAAAGATTTCAAAACAAAACATTACAGAAAGCATAGAATGTGCCTCAGAGGGGTGAAGCCAAACTGCTTGGCTGAAGGAGTTGCTGGAAGGAGGCATACCAGATGCCACCCAACCATCTTAGGGATTCCACTCTGGATTTTGTAGGGTTTACTCCTTGGTCTTTTCTTCTCCTGCAAGGCAGTCAGGTTTAGGGTCAAGAGTTTTCCATCTAGATGGGACACCTTCCCAGGTTGACAAGCCCCTTCTGTCCCTCATTCCCCTCTGCAGCATGTGCAGAAACTGCCTTCCTGACAATTGTACCTACTATGGAGCCAGTGTGGTGTAGTGGTTAAGAGCGGTAGTCTCGTAATCTGGGGAACTGGGTTCGATTCTCCACTCCTCCACATGCAGCTGCTGGGTGACCTTGGGCCAGTCACACTTCTCTGAAGTCTCTCAGCCCCACTCACCTCACAGAGTGTTTGTTGTGGGGGAGGAAGGGAAAGGAGAATGTTAGCCGCTTTGAGACTCCTTTGGGTAGTGATAAAGCGGGATATCAAATCCAAACTCTTCTCTATTGGTCTCATCTGCTCAATCCACATGAGTTTGTCTTCACATGCAGGGAAAGTTCCTAACACACCAAGGGTTTGAGACCCATTGGCTACCCTCACCTGGCTTAGCTGGTCAGTCAAAACCATTTCCTGGTTGTGGCTGCTGCTGCATGATGACAGCTTTTAGGAGCCACAGGTGAGAACTGAGTGCAGGGTGGGGGCCAAAGGTGGACAAACGTACCTCAGAAGGAGCATAGAGATACTACCCTTCCCCTAACACCCCATACCCCCTGGTGGTGGCCATTGGCAGGCTTATCCTCTATGAATTTGTCTATCCCTTTTTCTGTCCCCCTGCTAAGACTTCTATAGTAGATGGTCTTCCTTTCTAATATAGTATTATGGTAAATAATACCATTCGTTCTCTTGATGATGGCAATATAGACAAATAATAGCTTCTTCATAAAAGTGTAAGATGTCTTCTTCAATGGACATTTCAAAATCTGGAGCAACTGAAAATAGTGTTCTTAAGTTTTGTATTGGGTCCTGCTGTGTATTGGTTTCTTGTTGGCAGTGCTTTAGCTTGTCAATAGAAAAAGCAAGACTTCTAAAGTCCCTTTTTTAGTACAAAAAAAGTTTAAGTACTAAAGCAAAGTGCTTATGGAAAAAAATGTCTATTAGCTTTGAGGGTCTGATAAAGACATAAAACTGTGCAGTCTATTGAGCTGAATACTTTAATGATGGTCTGATAATGGTAGAAGAGAACAGATTTTTTTGTCTAAATGTACAAAAGACTGAGAGTAATGGGGTGTAAAAAAGATGAGCCATTTGGACAGCATATTCCAAACTCTTGATTTGGGGAGCTTGAGCTGTACATTTTTTAAAAATGTGATTTTCCTTGGTGACATTTCACTTGATTTAAGAGGCTCATTTTGCTCTCCTTAATTTTAACCCATGTGATTATAGTTAATTCAGTTTTTAAATAACAGCTGTCCTCACAGATCAGTAATGAGTTGGGTTTAGTAGGATAGAGGAAGAAGTAACTGATCGGGGACATTTTTTCTGACATCCTCAGAAGGATAGCAAGCTACTGATGGACTGTATTTCTCATGAAACAGCATATGCTAAATCTGTAATTGTGTGTGTGTGTGTGTGTGTGTGTAAAAGAAATGTGTGCAATACAATGTGGACACAAGCTCTTGCACTTGTTTTGAATTGTATCCCTGGAGCAGGTGTGACACTGCATGAATTGGCCCTACCCCAGGTCTTCTGCATTAAATGGGAAGGTTTTAAGCAGAATTGTAAATGCAATTGTTTATGTGGGGGAGTGTGAACATTTGGTTAAATATGTTGCCAGGAAGCTTGTGCAATCAGGGTTTCCAGGTGCAGGGAAAATGTCAATCATGCTTAACCTAAGACACTTACAATTCCGCTTCAGACCATCCTACTTAGTGCAGGAATATTGGGGGTGAAATGGAATTGTGGGGTCCTAAGTCTCCACTATGGATACAACTTCAGAATATGTGAAGGAGGGCTTCACAGTGTGTGTCACACTGGTTTCAGTATTTGTACATAGATGGTGGAGCAGCCAGTGTGGTTTGGGCCAGATGTTGTTGTTTTTTAAAACTAGTTTTCAGTGCTTGGTCCCCCAAAATAAAGCCAAATCTGAGAGCTTTTGTTGTTAAAAACTGTAGTTTTTAACTGTTTGCAGTTTTTTAAAAAAATTATCAGGGGCATCCTTTTCATTTCTTTTCACATATTTCTTCTTTGTGCCACTGCTTTGATGAAAATTGTGTTTTGGTGGTTTCATCATGGAATGCCTTGGTGGAGCATTTCTTTGGACAGTGAATACAGGAAACAGAACTTGTGACTGATAATGAAAGAGACGTAGGAATTGAGTATTGGGACTTGGGGGAAATTTAAGTCAAATAGTTCTTTTGTTATTCTTATTTGCATTGTGTACTCTTCTACTAGTCCCGCTATCCAAATGTTTTATTCATGAATATTATAAATGTTTCTGTTTCTATAATAGTGCCAGCTCCCAACTGGCAGAGCTTCTCTATTGAGATTCCATGGCCAATGTTGTAAAGCCACCAAAATATCAAGTAGTAGCAACAGGATATGCTGAATAGCGCTTGAAGGCCTTCTCTTATACCCTTCTAAGCACAGATTATTTTGTTAACACAACTTTTGTTAGGATCTACAAAAACATTTTAGTTTGGAAACAGATTTTTTTTTTTACAGTGGGCACATAAAGATGAAGTATCCTTTAAAAAACACAAATAAGTCCACTATTAAAAACAATAACTAGGTTCTGGTATTTCTCTAGTATTGAGTTCTGTTTTACACAAGACTAAGATGTTTAATTACTGGAAATCAGTGACATGATCACAAAACTCTGTGCTTTTCCAGGTCTCCTTACTTGGAAGGAGGCACTGCCATCAATCTATATTAAAATGAAAAGGCCATGACCGATCTATTTGTTTAATCTGTGACAATTACACACCAGTCTCCTAATGTTATTAGCCCAGAGCAGCTCTTCATAGCTTTTAAAAAGGTAACGTCATCCTTTGAAGAAATATGAATCTTGCCTTTCTCCACTGAGGAATGCCAAGATAATAAGTGAAGAACAATGAATTCCAAGCCTAGACTTCTATATCTATCCATATTTTTGTTTGATTTCATTTTGTTTCAGAGTGTCACCAGAAAATTTCTCATTCTTGACAGTTTGCATGGAGAAATTATTGTGGATCTGAGCTGTTATACAGATAAAGCCAGCAGACAGCACTGCAGTAGAGAAAACAAAGTGTTGCCACCATTGTAGACATTGCTTTTAGTTAATGCTAACTATCTTGCATGCAGCTTAGTTCACACTGACATTTCTAAATGTTATTCTGTTTCTAGGAAAAGATGGGGTGCTGTGAAGGGGGAAGAAAATAAACCATAACCACTTACCAATGGGAAACAATCCAGAATCAATTTCCTTTCTATGTGTCAAGCTCACAATGGGTCCAAACAGTAACCTGAGGAATTTCAAGCAATGATTTAGCCTAAGCACTAGACCTAGCCAAAGGCAGGGATGTTGGCCAAAGAAGCATCTTTATAGCAATAGAGAAGAGCCGATTGAAAATACTTCCTTACCCACATCAAAGGATGCTAATCTGCTTTTCCTGTAGTCCAGCAGATGTGGAGCAATCTGGAGTGGACAGAGAGAACACATGAAACTAAACTAGAGAAGGGAAGAAGAGCAGAGCAGGACTCCTATGTCATAATTGCATGTTATGTAGGGTGTGTCTAGAGTCTTTTTATTATCTTCCAGCTTCCCTGCCTAACTTAATGAGGGAAGATAATTCTCCTTCCTGGACCCAGTGGCAATCATGCTGTGCCATTGATTGGCAAAACCCCAACAACCAATGGTTGGCGATGTAAGCAGCATTACTGAAGCAGGGTCAAGTCCTACCCATAGTTTCCAGCTGACACAGAGGTAGACAATACAGACACCTAGAGAGACCTTACCCCATGTTTGGCTCCCTGCAGTAATTATTTATACTTCAGAGACCAAGGCGGTCAGAAACTTCAAGCCGTTTTATCTCAAAGTAATTACCAACTGGTAGAAGAGACATAGAGTTGATTATAAATATTGAACTATCTTTTGAAATCTAAAGAAACCACAAAAGCTTGGTTTGGTACTGTGCTACCCTCTGACTTAACACTCATGCTTTCATTTTCATCACTTGCGGGGGGGGGGGGGGAGAAATACAGCACAATTGAATGGAACATAGAAACACAGGAAGCTGCCCTGTACTGAGTTCAGATCATGGGTCCATCTAGTTTAGTATTGTCTACTCTGATTGGCCGCGGCTCTCCAGGATTTCAGACAGGAGCTGTTCCCACCCATATCTGGAGGTTGAACCAATGACCTTCTGCATAAAATAATACAATACAATACAATACAATACAATACAATACAATACAATACAATACAATACAATACATAATATAATTTCTACCCTGCCCACTCTGGGCAGCTTTCAACAGAACATTAAAAACAGAATAAAACTTCAAACATTAAAAACTTCCCTAAACAGATGTCTTCTAAAAGTCGGATAGTTGTTTATTTCCTTGACATCTGATGGGAGGGCGTTCCACAGGGTGGGCACCACTACCAAGAAGGCCCTCTCTCTGGTTCCCTGTAACCTCACTTCTTGCAGTGAGGGAACCACAAAGCAGATACTGTTCCACTGAGCTACAGGAAAGACAAGTATATTTGCTCCAAGGTTTGCTCCAAGTAGCAATGGTTACTTGTCAGGGCATCTGCTCTCAAGCATTGCCCACATTGGCTGCCTTCAGTGATGTGAGGCTGCTGTCAGAGGAGTGGAGCCATTGGTTCATGCCTTATTCTAGCAGGGTTCAACTACTGGTTTGATCAAACAGGCATACAAATGAAGCAGGATGTGGCCATTTCCTTTGCATCTCCACCAGTTCCACACACATTATCTGGTTGTTCAGTGTAATGGGATCACTGCAGGGGGAAAAAGAGAACCAATTCTGGATACTTAGCATCCAGTAGTTTGATGACTGTGGCATGCCTCCTTAATTATATAGGTTCTGTCCTCAAAAGCCTGTCCTCCTGTCATTCATATTTAAAACTGCTTTGAATATGAACTGCTTTGAACTTTTGTTTTCCTTTTTTAGAAAATTAAGCAGTTCCATTAAGGAAACTGTTTATGTCATCTGGGCTTTTAGCATAGAAACTAAGCAAGCCCAGCAATCAGGCATCACAGTTCTTTAATTTTTAAGCAAGGGCCCACTTAAAACAGTCCTTGTTTGTGTGACCTACATGAACTCTTTTTATTCAGGTAGGAAATTGGTAGTCAGCAGTAGGTGTGCGAGTTTATTTTGTGGGACAAAATTGCTTCTTTCGGAATTGCAGTGCTGAGGAAACAGCATTTTAAGATTTCCATTCAGCTCTAGCTGATGCATTCTGTCAGGCTGGATCTCTCATGTCATGTTACAATCTGATTTCAGCTGTCATAAGCTAGAGCATTAGCGTCCGATTTTAAAAGCCTCATCTCATATGAATGGTTCAGACAGTATGGTTATAAAAGATGCTTTCTTTGCTTTTTGAAACCACCTTTCTAGAGTATTTCACACATAATATTGCCCTGTCAGACCTTTGCAACTGATGTACATTCTTGTATGCATGAAAACCCTTACCCAAGTTCCATGGCCCTGATCCAGCTCCATAAAAGCTTGGTTTTTTAAAATGATTCAAATCACAGGTTTTATGGGATGTGTAACGTGGGTCCTAATCAATTTCTGCTTGAGAGCATGGTGCTGATAACACCAAGGTTGCAGGATCCAGCCCCATAATATTCCTTAATTTCAGGGGGTTGGACTAGAGATGATCCTCAGGGTCTCTTCCAAGTCTATGTTTCTATGACTCCACAGGGACAAGCGCTATGGCAAGGCAGAGTGAAGTATCTGTTTCTAAAACCTTAGTTTTGATGTCATGAGAGGGCAGCAAAATATGAGTTATTTAATTTCATTGTTATATTTTTCCATCCAGGGAGCGGGGGAGCTGCTTGTGCGATTTTCTGCATTAGGTACCAAAGTAATTTGGTTGCCAATGGGTACTACACACCTTGACTTGTTGGGTGGGTGCATTTGTTTCCCTGCCTCAGACAGCAAAATGTTTTGGGCTGCCCTTTTCATTGAACTTCCATAGTAACTTCCCTACCCACAAGAATTCTGGCAACTGTAGCCTGGAGAAGATGCCGAAAAATCTCAATTGAAGATCCCTATTCTTCTTTCTTCCCTCTCATAGACTCGAGGTCCTCAGCTTCCTTGAGGAGAGAGAATTGCTATTCATTTGTTTCTGCAGAGTAGATAAACATAATTCTGGAGGTTTCTCTTGTATCACATTGGTACCTAAACAAGGAGTTGGTTTTCTAGTGACATGAAAAGATACAAAAAACCTTTTAAATCCTGAGTGATGATTCCTTTCAGCTAAGTACTTTTGCATGCTGGACTATTTTGAATGCCAAAAAAGATAAGTATGTTTGAAGTTACTTGTAGCAGCTATTCAGCCTACTGGAGTTAATGTTGTTATAGCACATTTCTTGCACAATTAAATAGGAATGAGAAAGGTATCGGGCACTGTGTTATTGCAGGTAGGAGACTGTACTTAGAATTACAGCACCATTAGAATTGCTGTAGACTGGGAGAGAGAGGGAGACGGAGGGAGAAAACTGATTTTAGCAATGGTCCAGTTGGTCATTCTCAGTACAAGGTGTTTCCGAGTGAATCCACCTGTAAAATGCTCCACATGAAAGTGTGCCTTGGTGCCTGGAAGTCTTCTGCTACTTAACTGCTTTCACAATTTGGGAAGGTATCTAGCTTTGTGTATAATATAATCAAACAGCAAAGAGGGAGGTGTGTGTGCTAAGCTCACTTTGAGGACTCTTTTATAATTGCAAGAATTTTCCCCAATGTCTCTTACCTTGCAACTGCAGTAGGAAAAAAAAGTGCAGCATAGATGGCCTAACTACTCACTTTATATCTCAGCCCTGCCTCTTTACCATTGGAACACTCATTCCATTGAGTATAATCCAAGGATATAAATAAATGTGCATCTCAAGGTGGGTATTGCCCAGTTGCAATGTGCTACAATTGGATAGGAGAAAACATTTCTTCACACAACACATGATTTGCCCCCACAGGTTGTAGTGATGGCCACCAACGTGGATGGCTTTAAAAGAAAATCAAACAACTTAATGGATGATAAGGCTATCCATAGGTAAAGATAAAAGGTAAAGGACCCCTGGATGGTTAAGTCCAGTCAAAGGTGACTATGAGGTTGCGGTGCTCATCTCGCTTTTAGGCCAAGGGGGCCGGTGTTCGTCCGCAGACAGCTTTCCAGGTCATGTGGCCAGCATGACTAAACTGCTTCTGGTGCAACAGAACACCGTGATAGAAACCAAAGCGCAAGGAAACACCATTTACCTTCCTGCCACAGCAGTACCTATTTATCTACTTGCACTGGTGTGCTTTTGAACTGCTAGGTTGGCAGGAGCTGAAACAGAGCAACGGGAGCTCACCCCATCGTGGGGATTCGAACCGCCAACCTTCAGATTGGCAAGCCTAAGAGGCTCAGTGGTTTAGACCACAGTGCCACCCGTGTCCCTACATGGCTATCCATAGAGCCATGATGGCTGTGTTGTACCTCTACTTCCAGTTTGTGGGCTTCTCCTAGGCACCTAGTTAGCTACTTTGAGATCCAGATGCAGGACTAAATGGGCCTGGCATCCGAACCAGCAGGGCTCTTTTTATGTCCTTTTCCCCCTGACACTCACCCCTGTGAGTACTGTGAGAGCATAGGACAAACCAATGGGGAGGGGCAAAAATATTCATGAAGCACTCAACCCAGCACTAACACTTGTTTCCACTGCCCCCTCTGTACATCCCTCAGTGCTCCTTTCCACTTCCTTGTGGGAATTACAATTGTCATATTGCACTGTGAAATACCTTTTATGTTTTATTGATGGCTTCTTATAAAATTAAATTGCATCATCCAAAGAGCAATGCAATCCGAATGCTCCAGTCTATTAACATTTTATTGCTGGAGGGGACAGCTCGCTGGTTGTTTGAACTATATGATAGATCCCAAAGGCCAGGAGAGATGCTGAAAATGCTGAAAATGTAGCTTTCAATAAACATATTAAGTTGTTGCAATTTGTTTATGATAGTAGTTCGCTTGTACTATAAAATTATTTTCTCTTTCGTTTTGCGGAACACAGGAATCCCTCCTGCAGTTTTTGTGTTCTGTGCCTCGCAGATGCCAGAACACGAGAGAACAGGGTAGTCATTTAAACCTTCCAAGGTTCCTAGATCAGCAATCTGCAAGATTGTTTTTAGCGAGTATGCAATTCCTGGTCAATGCGTTACTATATTTCAAAATCCCCAAAGGAATGTAAAGGCTTCTTAATCTTACAGAAGGTGTTAGCGTATTTTTATAGCTGAATGTAGAAAGCACTGTTCCTCTTTTCTCCCTCCACCATCCAACCCTCTCACAACACTTGCGTTCCTTATATTCATTCATGCTTGTAGAGGGCATTTTGGAATAAATTAACTTTTATTGGGTCCCCGTCTCTCTTCCCTCACTACAGGGGCTGACTATTTGTTTCTCGCTTCCCTAAAAACCTTTGGAGAAAACAAGGCGACAGTTTTATTATTACCATTTTGATAAAATTTAACAGTTCCTCGGTTTCTTGACTGATAGTACAAAAAA
The DNA here is from genome assembly GCF_027172205.1 of Podarcis raffonei. Taxonomy (NCBI): domain Eukaryota; kingdom Metazoa; phylum Chordata; class Lepidosauria; order Squamata; family Lacertidae; genus Podarcis; species Podarcis raffonei. The sequence goes on along the minus strand of NC_070606.1, from coordinate 42,601,631 downwards.
TTCATTAGCTGAAACTGAATAATATAAGAACTACTTACTCTGTGGAATAAATAGATGGGCTGCTTAGCCTAATGTTTTCTGACTGGGCCTACATTGGTACACAAGGAAGTTCTCAAGTGGGGTAGGAATATGATATATATCCCCCTCTTCTTATCTTGTTCTCTAGAATCAGGTGGTCAGAGGCATAATATACCTCTGACTACAGCCAGTAGATATTGAGACATCAAGTTTATGTGTATGCCATGCCAACACAGATAAATGTGTGAAATTTAGTCTTGGGCATTGAATTTTATACCTTGTAACCTGAGCTCAGATCTGTGGTGGATGTGATGGATCTCCAGCTCAGCTGGTAACTTCAGGTCCAGCCAGGTCACACCAACATAATCCACACCCTGCTCAGTTGGAAACACAGCAGCCTAAGACATGTTTCTCAGCTCAGCTGCCAGAAGCACTTGCCCTCCTCCAAAGGCTGTATTGGGGGAGTTGCAGGGAAGCAACTGGGTGTTAGAGACTGATGCTGGACATTAAGCCTGTTTAGCTCAGTCATGTGACCTGACATAAGCTGGTAAAAAAGAAGGAGTAGCTGAAACCACACAATGGAAATCAACCGGGAGAAGCCAATCCTCAGAAATTGGGGGGATTTGCAGTTCTGAAGTTCTTGTGGTACCCTGGAAGGTGGGTGTTTCCTGTCCCAGGGAGACCCACAAACTCCTTCTCATCCTCCTCTGTGGGTAGTGTGGACATGACTGGCACCCAAGGGGCAGCATGCTGATGCATCCATCCTGTACCCCTTCTTCTCTCTTGTAGGATCCCTGGTGCTGTGTTCCCCTCCCACATTTGTGTAGCTGAAGCCTGACATCCTGCGTACCAGCTGCTTGGAGGGTTTGTGTTGTTTTAGCTGGATGTTCTCCTCCTTGTTCCTCCTTGAAGAGCCTGCCGTCTTTGATGTGGCTCTCTTCACTTCTCTGATGCTAATGGAGGCCTCAATGTGTAGCTCTTGATCATGCAGGACTCCCTTGCCATAATGTTCCAGAAATGGGATATCCTGGTGTTGTTGAGGAGAAGGGAGGTTGTCAACATCCTACTGTCCTGAGGTGCTGGGGATGCATTACGGGGCACTGTTTTGTGCAGCTGTGCAATTGGCTGGCCAAGTGTTGCTGTAGTGGTCATGTGTGTTCTGTCTCCTGTTTGTTGGAATTCTCATACTGTTGATTATGTGGCACTTCTCATGAGTTATCTCTGTATACCTGAAAAGAACACCTGGGAACTCTGCCCTGTGTGTCCACAGGTAGGCAAATTTCCCAGGCTGCTGTTGGCTGAGCTGGCTCTCTGTGTTTTGTGTTTATTTCCACTGCTGGACTAAGGCCAGCTCAGCTGGCATTTCCCCTTCCACGAGCCTCCTAAACCAGCTCTGGATCTGGCATCCTTTATGCTAGTTTAACTTAAGCCAGCAAAATTTATGCCCATATTCTGTGTTTAGGATGGCCCAGTAAATTGTTATGTGCCACACATGACTGGTTTCACAAAACATGACATATACTCCAGCCCTTAAAATGTGTGCACTTCAATAGACACAGTATTTGAAAGTGCAAGTGATATTGTCATGAAATTTCCTCAAAATAAAAATACAGTAATGCCAACTCCATTTAGAGTAAAGACTGCGTGCGACGGGAAAAGTCAAAATAATTTAATTATATTTAATTTGCAATATTGTTTAAAATGAATTTTTCATGTTCCCTGTAAAGCTAGAAAGTGCTAACTGATATTGGTTCTGCCTTTTACCATCTGCTTCTTTTATTACAATGAGAAGGGAGTACTACATTGAGAATAATTCCCTCCAATGCAATAGAATAAAATATGCACAAGGTCTAATTAGGGCACCATCTGTAATAGGTATAACCTTGAAATTCCATTGAACAGTAAATAATTCATAGCAAATCATTTCATTTCTAAACTGCAGACTGAAGCGGCTCAGAGCTTTCTGGATCCAAAAGGAAACAGTCCAGAGAAGACTTTTTTTTTTAAAAAAAGAAAACTTCGAATATTTTTTTTTTCTCACCCCTCTGGAAAAAGGCCACTTTGCAGAATTGTCTCCAAATCTTCTCCACCATTTCCCCCTTTTTTGTGAGGCAGGGGACAGCCACCATTGTGATTCCATACAATGCTTTAAAATGTTACTAGGATTAGACAGTGGCGTAGCGTGGGTTGTCAGCACCCGGGGCAAGGCAAGTAATTTGCACCCCCTAGCCTGTGGATTTGCGCCCCCTAACCCTAACCCCCAGATGTTGCGCCCGGTGTGGTCGGCCTACCCTGCACCCCCCACGCTACGCCACTGGGATTAGAGCACTATGGAGAATAAAAATGGGAGCTGCTTCTTCCAACAGCATGGGGGGGGGAGAGAAGAAAGGAAAGTCTGAAGAAGGGTAAAAATGAGAGAGCTTTGATTCTACTACTGCTAAAGGTACTCCATTCCTGATAAGCTATTGGAGAATTTCTCCATCCCTGGGGAAATTTGGCGACACCCCCTCAATTCACCCACAAATTGTGTGGAGAATTATGAGAGGCCATTTGCAAAAAAGTCTAGGAGCAACATACCTAAGGGCATTTTATAAACCACCTTGAGACTTCATGTATGTCTAAATTGCAGCCTCAGGAAAGAGATGCTTTAAAAATTCTCCTTGCTGAATTTCACTCTACAGTTTGGAGCACCAAATCAACTTGTCCCTTTTTCAACATGGAACCAGTGCATTAGGAACTCTTCTACATTACCAACGTGCTGCAAATTTTTTTTTTAAAAAAGCAGAAAATTAATCTTGATGTGATTGTATCTACAGTTGTGCTAAGATTCTCTTTTGAAAGAAAAATATTATTGAATGTAAATATTACAAAGAGATTAATATATTTTTTAATTACAACAATAGATTTCTGTCAAGCATGATATGCCCACATTGCCAATTTCAATACAGGATAACATTTGTTCATTTATCTGGTAGCCTGTTTCCCTGTTGTGAATCAGCTTTCCTATTGATTGCATCTGCGAATTTATCCATTGCAGCAACATCTAAGCATTTTAGTCATCATTGCTGAAGATACGGGATCTGAAGATATATCCAGTTTCTGGCCCATACATTTTAACAGAGATCAACAAGCTCGTTGTCAACCATCTTTGAATTGTAGGGATATTATCCAGGGTTATATTCAGTAATATCAATGAAAGTTGTAAACTACAAGTATGTCCTGTATTATTTGGAATAATAACCAAGATATTCCCAGAATACAACACTACTACCACACATATGGAACATATTTAGCTTTGGAGCCATGCATTTCCCATAGTAGCACTGTAGATTCAATGCATTAGAATTTCTCCTACACCACCAATGTGCATGTCATTAGGGGTCCTTTTCACAGTTGCCTTTTATAATGTATAGTTGTTGGGTCCGTCCCCCCCCCCCGATTGTTTGGCATGCTTCTGCACGGTGTATTCATTATTCAGCTGCTATCCCAAAATAATGTACTCAAAAAGCTGCTTTCACAAATCTGACCTTCGTGAAAGAACTGGAGGAGATCTTCAATATTTTCAATATTTGTGTGGAATACATTGGAGTACCATCACGCTTTCTGTGTGGAGGCAGTAAGGATTGGTGGGCATGGTTTGGGAGGGATCTGCTTCACACCGCTTCCCTTTGACTGGTGCGAATGATTAGTTTGGGATGGTGCTGTTCTGAGGAGAAAATGGTAGCTAGTAATGGGAGTTCCAGGACAAGCTGTAGTATAGTTCCCCTCATCTGAGCTCCTCTTGTCTATACGTCACAAGGTTAGAATGTCAGAATACTAGGCATTATTTGTTGTTGTTTTTTAAAGCCGCAAAAGGTCTATCTGGTATTCATTGGATGGAGGAATACATGGGTACTGTTATCTACTGAAGTTCTCACCCTGGGCCAGCAGGGGGATACTGTAGATAGTTTTCACTCAGGTCCACATATGCAAATAAGGAATTGAAAGTGACGTTCATTGATTGGATAGTTACAGAAAGTGGTTACTGTTGCATTGTAGTGGAGCTCTATATAAGCAGGCTAGCTGAACCCTTCAGTTCAGTTTTGTTCTGGTCTGTGAATAAACAAGAGCTGTTTGAAGAATTGCTGTGTTGTCTGATATGTTCACCCAAAACTTAACAGGTACAGTGCTTTTTTCTGAGGGTATGCAGGGGTATGCATACCCCTAAACATTTGTGCATCCAAGTTTGGCCTCATTGAGGGGCAGTATTTCAATATGAGTTGGAAAATGAGAGTAACCCTAAACAATTTTTTTTTTTAGAAAAAAAAGCACTGCATGAGTATGTAAAGGAATGTGACTACAGCCATGGAACTTACCTTCAGGCAGAACCCATCATTAGTGTGGAAGGAGAAAACTATATTCACTAATAACACTGACATGTGACCATAAAGCTCAGTCGGCGCCAAATTTGCTCTTGAAAATGTCAGATCAAAGAGAGCCACACCCACACCACTAAGTGTAGAGGGGTCCTCAGGCTGCTCAGGGGATGTGAAAACTCAGCTGAACTTTGGCATTTTTGCATAATAAGGCCTTTTCTACATTAGGTTGAATAGGCATCTTAACTTACATACGTCGTGCACCTTTAAAGAGGCAACAAAGTGTTGATATGCAAAGAGAATCAGGGAGGTCAAATTGTGAGTTCCCTTAAAAAGAAGCCTATTTGGAAGAAAAAAAACTTTTTGTTGAAGATAGCAATCACTAGAATTAATTTAAAAGTTCCAGAGGCAGCATGTTAAATAATTTTAAGTAGACAGCCATAATGGTTCACAGTTTGCCACCATACTTGCTCATCAGCCCCCTTGGCTTCAGATATTCCAAACAGTATGCAAGTTGTGATTCAAAAGGAAGCTAATTCTAAGCCTCAACAGAAGAAAAGCAATTTTAATTGAAGACTGAGAGACATTACTCAAAGGAGCAGTATTGCTGAACACTGTACAGTGTGCATAAATCACTACACTGGTTGACATGCATTTGTCTGTATTTCTAAGCCTATAATGAAGTTGAAATGAGTTGAGCATTGAGTGATAAAATGGTTGTTGCTAAAGACTAATGATAAAACAACGTAGGCAGGGGAAGGGTAGTTTAAAAATAGAGATGGGTGATACACAGCCAAATAGCTGCACATATATGCTGTGTTCTAGAGCAGGAATAGTAAGTGATGTTGTGCCAGTCTTGTGAGAAACTGGATCTATATCTTTAGGTCTAATGCATTAATTACTTCATAACTGATTTGTTAATTACAGTTTTGAGTTGTATCCAACTAAATCATGACTAACTCAATGTCATTTATTTCAGCAAGTCTACTCTTGAGTACAGTGGTACCTTGGGTTAAGAACTTAATTCATTTTGGAGGTCCATTCTTAACCTGAAACTGTTCTTAACCTGAAGCACCACTTTATCTAATGGGGCCTCCCACTGCTGCCATGCCGCCGCCACACGATTTCTGTTGTCATCCTGAAGCAAAGTTCTTAACCTGAGGTACTATTTCTGGGTTAGTGGAGTCTGTAACCTGAAGCGTATGTAACCTGAAACGTCTGTAGCCTGAGGTACCACTGTATAATGACTTGGTTTGGTATAATCTTTTATATTGCATTCCCAATGCAGCATCTGTGGGCACCCAGGCACCCTCTTCACTTGCTTGGACTATCACAAGTCTCTGTTTTTTAAGATGGATATTTTGTGGCCCACGACTGTTTCTTAGACCTGCTAATGTGCCCCAGGTCCCAAAAGGTAAGGTTTTTAAAAAATATTTTCTAATGAGATTATAACCTCCTTCTGTACACAGTCCAGTGCTCAGATGTAGACTTGAGGCCTATCTCCAATATCAGACCATGACCACCTTCCAGGACACAGCTGGAAAGGGACACATCTTCATGGACAATTTCCCTCTTTGATGATTTAGCACCAAACTGGAGCTTACACAAGAAAAGGAATGGTGGCATATAGGAGACTTCAGTGGATGGTATGACAAGTGTAGGCTAGTTGTCCCTGCCTGCCATGCAGATGTGTGTATGGGTTGGAAGAATAGTTCAAGCTTAGCTTAGGAAACTTTTGCCATATCCTGTGGACACACTGCTACTTGGGCTTCAACAGTATTGAAGTCTTTCAAACATACCATGCTTCACTGTTCTAGATAGGACCCAATCAGTTTTAGAATACCTGAGCAGCAAATTAGTCTGTGTTAATTAACTAAAAAAAACCCAACCCCTGTTCCAATCCAAATGTAAATTCTACTGGGATAGTATAATATTTTAATTGGTTAGCTAATTGCTTAATTTGTTAAAAATAGGCTTAATTAATAATAAAAAAGTCATTTGTCAGCTTCAGAATTCATACAGGATTTTCTTTCTTTTTTATGATTATAATAAAATAATACCCTTCCATTTCTGAATGAAGGAGATACCTGAACTGGGTTGTTTTAATTGTGAGCTTTTACATGCAAGACCTCAAACTCAACTGTTGAATTCAAGCAGGAGTGCAAATAGGTTACATATATTCTAGATTCTGGTACTAGCTAAAAATGGCAGTTGTTGATCACTCATAATTATATGCGCAGAATGTAGTGCTGTGCCCAAACCTGTTGTCCAATTTCCTGAGAGTTATGAAACTTTGCAACAGTGATAAGGACTGAGCTGGATCCAAAGTCTGTCTGCTTAAGCTACTGGAGGAAAAGTGACAGAGTTGTGATGGTTACATAAAAAGGGAACCAGAATGGAAGCAGATAAGTTGAGTTCATTTTTATTGATGGGTACTTATTGCTAATGCTAGAGTTAACCAGCAAAGGGAGATTGCATGAGTGGCAGGCAAGCTACGGAAGATCAACTCCATCGAAATTCTGTTTAATAAACTTCTCTTTTAGGATAGAGACTGCATTTTGGAGGCTATGGATCTGACCATACAAAATCTTAAGTCATGCACCTAATGATGTCACTATGGATGTCTCCATCACTTTTCTTCAGTTCCCCATCTATAATAACTGTAAAACAGGAATAAGTGGAGATTCATAAGGAAAGCCCTGTAAGCAATTTGCAGCCTTAGATGTTATATGAATATCCTAATAAAGTGCTACAGTAACTGGCAAAGGCTTATTCTCCATGCATAGAGGTTTTGGCCTATCTGTTTACCTGTAGCGTTGTCTTTAACGTAGTCTTTATTCTCACAGCCCATGCACAAATCCCATTCTTTCTCCTGCACTCTGATAGCCTGTACTTTCTTCCAATTTTGTGCATCAGTGACCCGGGTAAGCCTTTGAGAACAACTTATTCGAAGATACCAGGCAATACGCATCCAGTTGCAGAGGCTGACCATCTTCGCTTAATATTAGCAAAAAAAGAAAAAGAAAAAAAAAGCATGATCAGGGAAAGTTATTTGGCGAGTAAATGTCACCAGCCCTATATTGCGGGGACAAGACAAAGCTTATCATCCTAGCAGAAGGCCAAGGAAGAGCAACATGACAAAAGCTGGGGTGAGAAATGTAGGCTACATAATGAACATAATCCCCTGAACAGAACATCTGGCAGCGTGCTGGAGTATTTATAGCTAAAAACTCCAGGCTTATTTACAGCATCTTAAAGATGGCCAAATTTACTATCCGAAATCAGTTGATTGGAGTTGTTTTCCTTACACCAGTTTCAGATTCTGTATTTGCTACCATAGTGCAGTGGGAAAGAAGTAGTGCTATGTTAACTTCTAAAATGCAATCTGGGGGCAGTATTTTGTCTGGGCTTGTACAACTTCACCCTGGGACAAACATCAAGGGTTGGCAGAGCAAGGCAGCTGCCAATGATCCTGGGGCTCAAAAGGCTCATTGCCACTCCTATTGCCCCCCACCAGAGCTCTTTCCTGGCTTTGCTGCCACCACCCTCACTGCCCTTCTCAGACCCCCTAGTGCTGCTACAGTTGAGGTGGGTGCTACCACCACCTGTCACTCACTTCCCTCTTTGGAATGAAAGCAGTGTGTGGTGACTAGCTGCCATCCTAGATTGCTCAAAATTAAATGCTCAGTGCTGCCACCCACAAGCCAGGGAGATTTGTGTGGCCCCTAACAGAAGCAGGGAAATGAATGGCTGGTGTGGTAGCACCTACTTTAGCAGCAATACTGTGGGCACCAGCAGTGCTGGGCAAGAGCCCACGTTGGTGCTGGCAGTGGCACCATGTCAAAGGCTTAATGAAATTTGGTGCCAGTCCTGTCTCACCCCAACATTATTATTTGAGTGCTTGACACCTCTCCCCCTTTCCCCACCCCATTTCTGCAGTTGTAGACAGGTAGCAGAAACAGGTTTATCATGGTCCTAATGGACCGCAGCAGGTAGCTTGTGACTTGTGTTCAGCTTGGTTGATTGAGGTTGCTGCAAATACTTGAACATCATTCCTGTCCTTAGCAACAGCAAGTCGTTTTGGACAGGGTCTAGGAGTCAGGGAGTAGAATGGAAAAATGCACAGTGTGCAATAAAATTGTAACATAACCAATTAAGAAACTCAACATTTAAAACAGTTTGGAAGCTTCTACTAGGGCAGAAACAGATGTCCGATTTCTTAACTGGGCTAGCAGCACAACATGACAAGTATTTCTGCACTGGCTTGATGTTGTCTTTTAGGAATAGCTGAATTTCTTAGGCTTAGGTCTAATATAACCAACTTTCCCCCTCTTCCTCAGGATCTTCTTATAGCATCACCTGAGCATCAGGTTAGAGCTGCATGTAGTATCTGGAAAAATATTCTTAGTGTCTGCCTCACAATCATGGCATTGTCTTCCTTTGGAAATCAAGCAGAGATGTTTGAACACCTTTCAAAGATGTTGGAAAATTTCATATATTTAGGAAGATTTGAGGTGGCTCTCACCAAGCTGATTGAGGGTATGCAGTTTGGAATTTGATCAATATTTTTAATAGATTTAGCAAATGTGTGTTGCGTAACCATGTGGAAATTTTAACTCATTTTTTTAAATAAAAAAAACCTCACTCCAAGCCTTCAGAAATAACTGGATTGAAATGTAAATTAATTCATGGGATTTTTGAAACTGACTTTTTCATAACTCTGTAATTTGTGCAGCCAAATTTGGCCTCCTTTTCATGTCAGGGTTGTTATACATTGCTCAGACCCTGTATTCAGTCATATCCTCCTGCTGTGATTATTCTTTTTTTTTTTTTTGCAACCCTCTTTTGCATCATTTCCAAAGTTTTACCATGTTACAATTGCTTTTGCCTGCACTGAAGGTTAACCTCCAGCAATTTGGATCTCAGCTTGCCATCTTGTCTCCCTAGCACTGTGAGGTCTCTTATCACATAGTCAGCAAGCTCTCCAAAATTACCTGTGCACCTCAATATTCTGATAGCAGCAGCAACTTTCTCAAAAGGCTTACATCTCCGTTTTTCACATGTAAAAGCAGTGTTCAGAAATCTCACTCTTTTGTGGTATAAAGTCATTTTCATATTCCCTCGAATAAATCAACCTTTTTCTGTAGAATGAAAAAATACTCAGTCTATATGTTTATAGGAGGGAGGGAGGGCAAAACCTCACTGTAATTGTACAGCTGAAACACACACACACACCGAAACACATTTTGCTTCCTCATTTCTAGCTGGCAGAAATGGTGGGAACCTTTTGAAACATTGAGAGGAATACACAATAGGGCAAAAGTGGGCTATCGTCAACAGTGGCATCACACCTCTGGGTAACTGCGGTGGCCGGCATTCCCCAAAGGTCCCATAGGAATGACACCGCATGCCACAAAGCATTGGTTGTGTAACATTAATGGGAAAATAAAGCACTATCTGCCTAGAGGAGCATCACTACAAAACTTCCATGCTTCTGATTTACAGTAGAATTTCAGCGCAGTACTGAAAATTTATTCCATTTAAAAATCATTCTCCATCAAGGAATAAGGGGGGGGGGAAATCACACTAAAAAATTATCTAAGGGCAAATTTCAGTGACATTATCCTGGGTGGCATGTGTTTTTGTTTCGTTATGCTTACTTTACTTCTGAGGTGGCCAAGGAGTGTTTGTAAGTTTCCTTTATTCCATTCCACAACTGATTTCTCCAGGGGTCTTTGCTCTGCAGCCTTTGTGGATGCCCAGACTTCTTGAAAACCCCTTGACTTCATCACCTTCATTTTCCTGGAAGTTCATGATGGCATTGGGACGGCCTACTGTGCACCTGACAGTGGTTTATTGTTCTTTTACAAACAAAGCATTTTTTACTTTTAAAGTCATGCACAGTAATCTAAGAGGCAAAATACTTAATCTTTAATATTCAGAATTAGCTGGTGGTGAAACGGTTTTAGGGAATCTGATGTGAAACGTTGTGTTGTAGGAGGTTGCTGCATTGTAGGAAGTGCACCTTTGCATGGGTATTCACAGGAATAATTGTAGGGGGCAACTACAGGTTACTGACTTGCAACTAAACCCCATACACCTTCACATGGTGTTGAAGAGAAGCAACAATAACAAAGCAAAGCATTAGAAAGATATACAGCTTTGATTTGTCAATTGAACAACAATACTGTAGGACTCTAAACCAAAATTTAAAAGCCCTAAGGCTGGATTTCATACTTTCATACTTTCTTCCTTAGCTGTGGTGAATGCCAGACATAAGTTATGAAATGAGTCAGATATTATTATTTTTATTTTTTGCTAGTGCTTGTCCAGCTATAACATAAAGGAAAATACAAAGTGGATCATTCTTTAAACAAAACCTGGAGTCTTTGAGGGTCTTGGCCAAAATGGTCAATAACCTCTTCTATACATTTATCGTTGGCAGAGGTCTTCAACTTTTATCTATGGACACTCAGCAAACACAAGCCAGACAACTGATCTTCACTTATTGTTGAATGTAACCACTTCTTCACCTTGACCAAAGTGCTGAAGGATAATTCAATTGCACACGTTGTAACTGGGAGGGAAACTGCTGTAAGGATGGGCGTTTCAATATCAGGGAACAGTTTGGTATTGTCCAACAGTTTTGCAAAGCTTAAGCTGTGTATGTCACACAATGTGTTCTTAACCAATGTGCCCACCTATCTCTCAAGAAACAGGTCCAGATCCAGCACCCATCTCTCCCCCCCCCCCCCCGCATATCCCGTCCTGATCACAAAAAGGCACCACCATTACTTTATATGTTATTGATGTATTTCTAGGGTTTCTAAATCTGGTAACATCCTTTTTTTTTGTATAATCTTTTTTATTGAGTTTTACACGGCACATTTAAATCCAAACATTAAACATCATCATCATCATTTAGGATTCCCTGAACCCTTAGACTCCCCTCCACTCTTCCATGGTTACCATTTTCAACCATTTTCAACCGCCTCACATATTTTCTCTATTTTTCTTAAATGGTTCATTTTTACCTTAGTTTTTAGTACATTACAAGCGTTACTCAAATCCTGCCAAAGTTTTTAGCTGTTTACAGTGTTCTCTTAAGTACATTGTAAATTTTTCCCATTCCTTATTAAAGTTCCTCTCTTCCTGGTTTCTGATTTTCCCGGTCATTTTCACCATTTCAGTGTTGTCCATCATCTTCATCAGCCATTCGTCTCTGGTTGGGACTTTATCTTCTAGTAACATCTGCAGAAGCAGCATCATTAGATCAGAACAAACGGCATTCATTTGAGCTGCCTGGTGACCCAGGAAGGCTCTCCTCAGAAGAGTGTAGACTTTCTCAATCTGGCAGATACTCCTACTAGGAGTGCTCTCACCCTAAACCTCTTGTTGACTAGCTGGATGTGTGTATGTATATTTAAAAAATGCACATGGGGGAAGAGTGTCCACCTTCCACCCTGTTACCACCCCTGGGCCCTTTGCCTCTGCTCGCTTGTAAATGTGTGAATAAAGCAAATGTTATATTATTATTCTTGTTTCAATTTTTTACCCACTTTCCTTCATAAGATCATTCCAGTGCAGGTTGCAGCAATTTAAAATTCAATATTTTAAAAAAGTTTAAAACAAATTACAGTCACAGGAATAGGGTGGACATTGTTCTTGAGTTGGATCCAATTTCTTCATGTTTCGTATAAAATTAATTGTCTGAAGTCCCTTTTCTTTCTCAAGAAGACTTTCTATTTCATTTTACCATCAGATAGATTTTCACTTTACATTAGTAAGTGTTGATTGGTAATTAGAAGTGGTAATTCAACATTTTCTAATGTTGAATTTGTTCCTTAATGGAAGCAAGCCCAGTGACCACACACAGATGGTTGTCTGATTTGACTCTCTCTTCCTGACAATTATATTTCTATGCATGAGGATGCTATAATTTGGCTTCTTTAACCTTGATCCCTGATGCACATAACTCAGGGTTTCAATGAAGTCAAAAACCCAAAACTCCATGCCCAAGAAACTCAGCCTCAACATACCTATTTGTGTACCATCCGCTGCTGTAGGACTTCAGCTTTTAATTGTTTTCTTTTGTCGATCACACACCTTCCAGTGAAATAAGATTCTCCACCAGATTGTAGAAAAAGCAGCTAACAAAAGGATAATAAATGAAATTTTGTTTACATGTACTGAGGAAGAGGAGAATATAGAGCACTGCATGATCCTCAAAGGTCATCTATCATTGATTTCTCAGGTTTCAAGGAATTGCTTGAGTTGTGGAACAGAAGTTGCGTGCTCTCTCTCTCTCCACCCCCCCTCACAATCCAGAGATTACAGCCAAAGGAATCAAATATCTCATTTCAAACCACCAAGGACAAGCATCACATTACGAAAACAGGTTTCAAAAATGTTTTCTTGTGATGAGGATCTATTGCTATTCACCTATGAACAAATGTTGCTGGCCATCAGAATGTCATACCAGCACGTTGAAGACCAGGATGCGAGCGCAAGAGCCATGGCACCACTATATGTATCTTTAACAAAGTTCAAGAAAACACTTCCTAGAATGATGCGGAATGTGGGTACAAAAAGTTTGCTCTTTAAGCAATTCATTTTGATCTCTTGCAACTTTACAAACAGATCGTTTCCTCAACAGGTTAGTTTAGGGGAGAGTAAACTCAAAGTATAAATTCAAGGCTAGAAAGGAAACTCTCTCTCTCTCTCTCTCTCTCTCTCTCTCTGTGTGTGTGTGTGTGTGTGTGTGTGTGTGTGGAGAGAGAGAGAGAGAGAGAGAGAGAGAGAGAGGAATGTGTTGTTGTATCACTTACTTGTTAGTTTTGTGTCCCAAAGAGAAGCACTTTAAAGAAACAACATTTATAGAAAAAGTGCTGGCTCTCAGATTTTGACTTTCTGGACTCATTCCTCCACTGTCAAATTCATCCTTTATAAATTATTTGAGCCGTTAGTGAAGATAAAAGTCTATCTGCTAGGACAAGATGGGAGCCAAGCTAGAACATATTATCAATCCTGCCAAGCTCCCAATTCCCCTCAAAATATATGATGTTTCATCTTCTTTCTCTGTAGTATGCCATATCACTTCCACCCTTTCTCTCCCTCAGCCGTGAAACATCCATGTTATTGAAAAGCCTAGTATTTGGAAGGTCCAAAGGAGAAAATTCCATATTTACTAGAACTTCTGCCATTCCTGAACTTAATTTCAAATCCTCAACCATAAGTCTAGTTTCAGAGTTGGATGTGTAGCTTAGGTATTATAACCTGTGGTCCTCAAGACTCTCATCAGCCCCAGCAAGCATGACCAATAGTTGAGGATTATGGAAGTAGTAGCCCAGCAATATCTGAAGGACCACAGATTACATGTTCTGCATACACAATGATGGCTAGGGAAAGAGGCCATAGCTCAGTAGGAGAGGATACTTTTGCGCACAGAAAGTTCTGCAATCAACCCTTATATCTGAGTCTTGAGATCTCTATTTATAATTATCTGATAGCAGGAGATCTCAGAACTCTGACCTGGAGAGTCACTGTCAGTGAAAGTAGACAATCATGGGCTAGAGGAACAGATAATCTGACATGACATAAGGACACTTCTTTTGATGATCACTTCCCTTTTTATGGCAGTCACCCAGAGAGCTTGAGATGGAACACCTTTCTGAGTTAGCAACAGTTTGACAACTGCTCAAATTGTATCTGGCAGAACACATACCCTTTATCTGATGTGTTATGTAGGGCAGGGAGAGAAATGTATATGAGATGTAATGACATGGCCAGATCAATTCCCAGTTAAGTTTACGTGTCTAATGACTATCCAGTTTGGTAGAGGTGGGGGCCTTTTAGGATGATTCACCCAGGGAGACTGATGTGCCCTGTTTTCCCAGTGGTCTGGTGGACATGTTATTTCCTAATCAGAGCTCTGCTAATTTCTTCAAGCATTCAGGTCCCAAGCTCTTCAGGCTTTATAGGTGTCTACCAATTTTAAAGTTAGGAGTTCTGTTTTTGTCTTTATATGGATGTTTATGTACTTTTAATGATGTCCTACAGAACATGAAGCCTCCTCCAAGCTGAATCCAGCCCACTAGGGGCTTGATAGGCCTTCCATGGAAAAAAAAGGAACAGAGAGTTCAAGTGCTTGGCAGCCTACAATGCAGGTCTAATGAGTTGGAATTGGCTGGGTGGGTCACAAGGTGTAAATATCCGTTTTACTACTATGGTTGTCTTAATATTTTTATTTGTTTGTTCTTTTATTGCTTTGGGGACTTTTCTGTTTGGAAAAGCAGAATAGTTGCACTAATAAATAAATGCTTTACTGAAAGGCCATCCAAGCAAAACATTTGCCCTAATAAATGAATGCTTTACTGAAAGGCCATCCTTACAGCAACCAATTTATCTAAAAGGTGTGGGTGTGAAATCCTCCTCATTCCATACTTCTGATTGCCTACTTTTTATTCAGTTATTAAAGTACTATTGTTATCTTTAGATTCTACTGCCTCCTGGGCAATCATTCATTTTCTATTCACCTGGAAAACAATTAGTACATAACTCTGTAGACTGGAGGTAAGCAAAGGTTGTCCCCATCTTCTGAATGCGGAGTTGGGGGGGAGGAAGACCCAGGTAACTCCCAACCCGTTGGCTTGATGTACAGTAGATACCAGGAAAAGTCCTAGAACAGATAAATAAATGGTCAGTCTATGAGCGCTTAGAAAATGATGTGCAATTACTACTAAGACCCAGCATGGCTTTCTCAAAAACAAGTCATGCCACACACATTTCACTTCTCTTTTGGATAGAGTTAGAAGCTTGGTGGATCAGGGTAATGCTGTGGACATAGTGTATATTGATTTCAGTAAGGCTTTTGACAAAGTCCCCCATGATTTTCCTGTGGAGAAGATGATAAAATGTGGGTTGGATGAGGCTGGATTTATAGCTGGTCGACTGGAAAAACGTGACAAGTGTGGTGTTGCAGGGTTCTGTCCTGAGCTCATTGTTGTTCAACATCTTGATAAACAACTTGGATGAAGGAAAAGAGGATGCTTATCTGATTTGCAGGTGGCGGCTACTTACACATGTAGCTGTTGCTTAAGGTGCTGTGGCATCTTGGCCACATGCCACCTATAGAAGCAATGGTTACATTCAAATAATGTGGTATATTGACCATTACAACCCACCCCTCCACCAATTTCCTAAGTGACTACAGCATTGTGGTAATATTGGATTTACCACATGGCTGGAGGCTGCTGCTGACCGAACCTCCATCTTCACTGAATGTCATGTGCTAAGTTTTTTAATAGCCCACCATAGTTAAAAGTCCTTGCAATCCAACCCAAAATGTTCAATGTTCATGGAATGAGGAAACGGTTGTTTACAGAATGACAGTCTTTCAATAGCTATTTTGCTGAAATGACTTATCACTTGATCAAAACTCAGTTTAGCTCAGTGGCATGCTGCTGCTTCATCTAGCACCAACATTGCAGAAGACCTCATGTCCCCATTTGGATGACTGTACACAAAACAAGAGACTGTTTGGATATTTTTGCCTTTAAAGGAAGTGATGTGTTATTGTGCCAAAGCACAACTTTTATTCTTTGAATACAATAACGAATAACAGGTTTGAATATATCTCTGAAGTTAAAATGGATGAAAGCAGAAAATTGCAGCTAGTGAAATGAGTCTCTCTAGTGGTGAGGCTTGTTTTCTTTTTGGTGTGGTGGTGGTGAGCTATTTCCCTAAATGGTTTATTCTGAACCTAATTCCAAGCCCAATTTGGACCTTATCATGCTCTGAACGTATGCACCAGGAGAATGACAGGCTTAACCTCCCACTCCCAGGAAAGCCTAAAACATCTCATTCCTGCCCGCCTGCCTGCTTGCTTCTACAATCCCATTTAATGTTGTTGCACCTCTAGCAGTGATGGCAGGAGAACACATGAATATAATGCTGTCACTTTTGGATTCAGGCCTTTAATCTTCTTGGATGTGTATATGATTCATACAACACTTAAGTAAATGGGCTGGATCTGAGGACAGGAGAAAACAGTGTAACTGGAGTCAAGCCCTGGGTATCAGACAGGCAAACATGGGCATGAACTTGTCCACCGTCTTTAGTGCTTGTACAGTCATACCTTGGATCTCGAACGCCTTGGCTCCTGCAGCCAATCAGAAGCTACGCTTTGATTTCCGAATGTTTTGGAAGTCAGACGGACTTCCAGAACGGATTCTGTTTGACTTCCAAGGTACGACTGTACTGTTGTCAGAAAGAAGTCTTGTACTTGCTAATCTTTTAAGGTAGTTTCCCTGGCATTAACTGAAGCTTTCTCAAGTGCACCCCTAGAAGAGAGATTTGGTATGGAGAAACTGTGTGGTAGCCTGAGATAATGCTGCTGAAAGCTGGTGTGAAACTGTTTGCATTTCTGCTGTTGGGAAAAACTAGACAGGCAGTTAGCAGGACTGCTCTGCTGGATCACAAGGCTGTAAAACCAGCAAGTGTTACCCACGAGACCGAAATGTAGCTTATTAAAAGCTTCTTGGTAGATGCATTCATTTGGTCCATGGGCATTCCCTATTGTTTTGTTGATTAGAGAAAACAATATGTATTTACAAATATAGGCAAAAAGTACATTGGAAAGTGGCTATTAAAAATGTATGTAGTCCTTAATGTCCAACAAACTGTGGGGTTTGTTCCAGTTCCTTGTTTTCTAATGAACACTGGTATCCTGGGGCAGCAGTGAAGAAATTAATGACCAGGTAATTTGAATTCACTTTTTTTGTATTGAAATAATAAAACAACAAGGCCCTTTTATGCAGCTAAGTGGCACATTGTTTCTTGATGTGATGATGTACCTGGTTCATTCATTGCAAAGCTGCTTCCAGAGTCATGTACCCAGAACTTTGAAGACTCGGTCCCTGGCTGGCCTTTCCAAATACAGAGGGAGGACTGCCTTTGTGGAGGCAGTGTAACTCTTCCACCTGCTTGCTGGCAGTGTTCTGTAGAAGGAATGGTTCAGGTAGGGATGAAGGAGAATTTCTTACAGTTCCCTTTTTAAAGTAAACTGACCTAATATTTTTGGTGAAAATATTTGTAGAGATGCACACATTGCGATAAAATACATGTTTATATAAAGCATTTTGTATTGATCTTTTTCTTTTAAAAAAATCCAAACAAACACAGATTAATGTTGAAGCAAGAAGACATGGACTTACGAATGAACACATGCAGAAGTGGCATGTGTTGGAAAAAGAGAGGATGGTGGTCATTTGGTTGCTGTGATCTTGCACAATTTTGCTGCGTGATTCCCAAGCACTTTCTTCAGAGCTATGAAATCATGTGGTGCCCCAAAATGCACATTTTTCAGTGCTGTCCCCCCAAAAGTGCTTTTTTTTGGGGGGGAGGGGAACCACAGTTCAAAATCATGTGAGATCACGGCAACCAAAATGGCCAATGCTGTGATAAAAATTGGGAAAATGGCATGCCAGATTTCGGCTTCACAGTGTTGAAAGGTATGACATAGCTGCCTTCCTTCTGCAACTGGTCCTCTCCGCCCTTGACCCAACCAAGTCTGGAGAGATACAGTCTTGGTACATGCACACATGGTGGGAGTGGGGAGCAAGGCAGCTTTTCATGCTGCACCGAACTGCTGCCTCTTGCCTCTCATGCATAAGCTGAAGTCAGCTTGTTGAGCCATGCAGCCACTGATTATCTGGTTAATGCCTAATTCCAGCAGGTTAATTAGAGCAGAAAGAAGCAGAAATGTTTGCAATACATTGTGATACTCACACTCAATAAAACTAGATGAAACGGCTGTTCTACAGCGATTTGCCAAATGCCCTATATTTAATTTGGCTAGCTGATGAACTGCAGTGTTTGGCAAATTGTGAACAAGGCAGACATTTATGCCAATTATATCATCTTGTTTGCTATTGTAATTACTGTCGTATCTGAAAGCCACTCTGTAAATTGAAAGCAAAGCATAACAGTGAACTGAAATATTGTGTTTTATGTAATGAATAACCTTTAGATTCACATTTATTTAATCTTATGTTAGGCTATAAAGAAAAATCTCACAAAAAGGGGCAGGGCTCAGTGCTGAGAGAGAGAGAGAGAGAAAGAGTATTGGGTGTTGAGGGGTGGAAGTTCTGATGTCCTCTTCTCAGAGTTTAAATATATGGCCATCATTCAGTGTCTCATTCTCTCAACTACAATCAAATGATCACATTTTATAAAGTCACCCACGTGCTTAAGCACAACATAACGTACACTTAGTCATGTCAGTCTTGCATGTTATCTTTGTAATGCATTGAAAATGTGTCCATAGGAAAATATAGCTGCCACATTATACAATGTTTGAAATCTCCCTAGTGGCTGAAACATACAGAAAAATCATGTCACACATAAATCTTCTGACATTCGACCTATTTGCAATGTAAACAGCTGTCACATGTAAAAACTGCCTATATGTAAAGGATAATTGAGGGTGGAGTGGGGTGGGATTAAGGTAGAACCCTAACATTCACACATGTGATTCCCTCCCTAAATTTTGAAGCAGCACAGTCTGAAGGGGTTTGTATTATGTGCTTTGCTGAATGTTTAAAAGCTCTCAGTGGTGCAGTTACTAAGTTTATGATGTGTCATGGGTTTTTTGTAGAAGGAAATGGGATGGGAATATTTTTATCTGCAGAATAACATTGCTCTCAGGTCAAAAGCAGACTCACTAATCCACTTGTTTTGAAAGCTTTATATTCCTGTGTGATGACTAAACCCAAACAGTTTCCTTCACAATATTTATCCTGATGAATTATAAGCTTTTTGTACTCTCATGCTGAAAATTGCTGAATAAAGCTTTTGGCAATAAAACTGCAATGCAGTGGGCTCTAGTTCCAAACATTATATTAACATAACAATTTCACAATATGCTTACATCACTATTTAGCCGCTTGCAGATACTTCTAGTATAACAATATTAATAGTAATAAAATCCCTTAGAGTATCCCATGGCATTTAGATGAGCGAAAGTTACACAGGTTGTTGATATATTTGGCAGAAAGTTGTAGAGGTGATTGTTTTTGTTTCCAAAGTAAAGCAATAGATGGATTATCTAATATTTTTTTAAATATAAAAGCAGGTAATTTTAATGCTATTTAATGCTATCAATATGGCCACACAACACACAAAAAGATATTGAGATACTGAAACAGGAAATAAAATTTATTGAGGCTGGAGAAGGAAGGTCTGTAGAAATATGTTTGCATGAGCACAGAAGTTGCAATTTTGTATTGTTAAAGAAAGCTTGAGGGAGTTTTGGACTCTCTTATGAATCACAAGAATCACCAAGCATCATATCAGATTTGGCTCATATTTCAACCATCTAAAGCAGCATTTAGCAGCATGTTTTGGACTACAACTCCTATCAACCCCAGCCAGCATGACCAAAGGTCAGGGTGATGGGAGTTGTAGTCCAAAATAACTGGCTTATACTTAGTGGGGAAGGCAGTACAAACGATTACACTATACAGAAAATTCTGGTGGGGATGTTGGTTGATTGACTAGCAGTCTAATCACAATTCTGCCCTTCAACCTGCCTAGTTACAGGTGTGTGGGTTTGGACGAAGTACTGAGATTACACATTTCTTTTTCTATGCAGTGCTACATTATTGAAAGGATTGTATGGATCCCATTAGGGTGGACAGGATGTTGTTGGCTAAATTTGTTATCTGTCCATCCTACCCTTACATTGTTCCGTTCTTTGCTCACATGAACTGAGGAGAACATGGTTCAAATCCCCACTCAGCCACAAAGCTCAAATGGGAGCGTTCTGGCAGTCACTGTCTCTCAGCTTAACCCCAAGGTTGTTGTGAGGATAAAATGAGGAGAGTGGGAATATTTTGTGGGTGAGCTGACAGTTTGCTTGGACCATGGGCGAGAACCTGGAGCCTGAGAGGGAGGTGTCGGAAGGAAAATGAATTGATATTGATATATTAGTAACTTTGCATTAATATAACATTTTTACATGTGACTGTGTATTTTTGTAATAGTTTAAGTTGTCTGTGGTTGTTTCCATTTTTTGTACACCACTTGGAGGGGTGTGTGTGTGTGTGTGTATACAGTGGTACCTCGGGTTACATACGCTTCAGGTTACATACGCTTCAGGTTACAGACTCCGCTAACCCAGAAATAGTGCTTCAGGTTAAGAACTTTGCTTCAGGATAAGAACAGAAATCGGGCTCCGGCGCGGCGGCAGCAGGAGGCCCCATTAGCTAAAGTGGTGCTTCAGGTTAAGAACAGTTTCAGGTTAAGAACGGACCTCCGGAACGAATTAAGTACTTAACCTGCGGTACCACTGTATATATATCGGTATAGAAATTAAATAATCAAAATAATCAAACCTCCTTGGAGGAAAGGTGAGATATTAATCAAATAATAAATAAAATGCTGTTTTACTCTGTGCCACATCTACCATTCCCTCTGAAATGCAGGCAAGATGTGAGGCAGACCAATAAGAACCATGGGTTACAGCTTCCGAATGAAAGCTTCTAGCCCATGAGGAAAACAATTCCTCAATTTTGTGGGTTTGTCCGTTGTGCCCCCCCCATGATAAATGGGCAGTATACATTGGCATAGTTAAATGGGGGAGGGAGTACATAAATTAGAAATCTGTAGTTGGAAGTGAATCTAGCGGCAGTGGCACTGACAAGCTAATTACTTGCCTTGGATTTTTCATTCAAATTAAATCATCAGTTTGTCTAATCAGAGCATAACATAATTGGAAAACAAAGATTTAAGAGAGTCAAACGCTTTCACTCTTTCCAAGCTCGTCCAACATAACTTTTTGAACCCACCATAATATTACAATAATTTCCGTACAGGGTGAAAACTTATTCATTTGCCCAGCCCTTTTAATGGTTTAAAGCTGGTTATTGTTTATTTCACCTTGCTTATGCTTAGCTGCAGCTAATTGTTTTTGATTATATTTTATTATTCTAGTTTGTTCATATTATCTTTTCAACATGAATTGCTTTATTCCGTGTCTTTTCCATGCCTATTCCATGCCATATTTTTCTGAGATCTGTGCAGATGAAAAGTGGCTTAAAATATTTAATAAGAATAGTACAGTCATACCTCGGGTTGAATGTGCTTCAGGTTGAGCGCTTTCGGGTTGCGCTCCATGCGTTACTTCCGGGTTTCGCCGCTTGCACATGCACAGACACTCAAAATGATGTCATGCTCATGTGCGGAAGCGGCAAAACGCGACCCGTGCATGCGCAGAGGCGCCATCACATCTTACGTTCCATTCAGGATGCGAATGGGGCTCCAGAATGGATCCTGTTCGCATCCCGAGGTACCACTGTAACAACTATAAGCTATAACAATAACAACAAAATGCAATAACACTGTGAAGTGCTATGCAGACATTTTCACCAACTACTGAAATGTAATAAAACATTTGCAATAAAATACACACCTGCAATGCAATAATAATAATAATAATAATAATAATAATAATAATAATAATAAATTTTTATTTATATCCCGCCCTCCCCAGCCAAAGCCAGGCTCAGAGCAGCTAACAATAAAAGTAACACGGCATTCTAAAATCAATTCATTTTAAAATCAATTCAAAATCAAATTAAATTAATCGCAACCATTGGACTAGAGTTCTGTGAGGATTACAAAAGGAGGGTAAAAGATGAAGCTCAGTTCATCTTATAACTACTTTTGGGACGAGTTTTATTACATTTTTATTTGGTGGCTAGTGTGCAATCATATTGTAGATCATGAGTAGGGAAAGCCTCAGAACTGGGGTTCAACATATACCCCTCCAAGTCAATTTGACCCTTGGGACTTTCCCCAGGCCTCACCCCTCCCAAGCCACACCCCTTCCCACAAGCCACACCCCTCACTGGCCTTGTTTCACTTCCTCCTTGGCTAGAATGTGTCCTTGAACTCTGATAATAACTCTTACTTGCCTGGGTGGAGGATGGGAGGAGGAGGCATAGTTATTAGCCTATCCTATAAAGTAAAAATTATATTCATTGTTTTGCCTATTTTTTCCCTATGTACCAATTCATCACTTGCATGTGGGTCCCAGAAGGTTTCCCATGAGGAAATGGGCCCTCAGGATAAAAAGCATCCCCCAACCCTGTTGTAAGGGGTTGTAAAAACCACATAATTATAAAGTTGAGTAGGCCCATCAATTCTACCCGCCACCACCACCTTTTTACTAATCAATGCAGTTCAGTGCTGCTGATTGCTCCATCCCAAGAGCCACCTTAGAATCATGATGGCTCTAAATTCCAAATGCACTTCATAGGAAACTGGCTCCAGTTAAGCCTGAGCAATTATTGGGAGGGACAAACTGCTTCAAGCAGCTGGTCAGGAACTGCTGATGGTTTGACTTCAGATTGTTCTGAGTCCTGCTTAATTCTCTTAGAACCAAAATCTGCAGACGCAAACATGAACTATTTAACTTTTCTCATGTTGAATATACAAATTTGAATTTTGCTTTTTAAAATCCCCACCTTAAAAATCAGTGACACCCCCATGCATTCTTAAAACATCGTTGGCTTTTTGCAGCTCTATAAAGCCTTCTCCTTTTTACGCAGAAGGATGTAAAGCCTAAAACCTTTAATTTTAGCATGAAACATGT
This sequence comes from Podarcis raffonei, assembly GCF_027172205.1. Classification (NCBI taxonomy): domain Eukaryota; kingdom Metazoa; phylum Chordata; class Lepidosauria; order Squamata; family Lacertidae; genus Podarcis; species Podarcis raffonei. The sequence goes on along the minus strand of NC_070606.1, from coordinate 42,578,603 downwards.
ATCATAGGTGTGCATGAGAAGGCTGCATCAAACCCTCTCAGAATAGCCCTAAGCAGTTATTTAGATTTCTTAGGATAGAACCCACCCTTAGATAATATAAAACTTCTCAAAATAGCCCAAAACAAAGACTTAGTTTCTGTAGGGCGAAATCTACCCTGGCTTAGATAATCTAAAATTTATTGAACTCTCAATTTTGAATGTATAAAAGAGGTAATATTAGCTTGTGCAAGCAAATGGGAACAAGTTTCAGAAATCTGCTAAAGATTGATTCTGGTAAGACAGAGCTGAAATTAATTTCAGTTGTACTTATAAAGAGTATATTAAAAGAAAAAAAAAGTTCCACTTACATTTAAACAAAAACAACCATTGTAATAATAAAAATGCTGAGTTGCTTGCTAAATAATTGTGTGTGTTTTCATCCATTATTTCAATGCGGCGTTAAACTTAATTCTATATTGTGGATGTTCAAAATGTTCCCACAGTGAACAACCTCATCTCTTTAACAAGAGTTTTCCTGTTCAGGGTTCCAGCCAGGCACCCATGCCACTATGCCCTCCTTCAGCAAACTCCAATGCATAAAATTACCTACCATTTTTATTTTTCAGCTGACACTCAACATTTCATAGCTGTTGATGATCATTGTGTGTGTGTTTTGTGAGTGCTGCTTTAGGGTTTTGAAATTGTTTCTCAGTGTTCTCATTTTAGCTCTAATCCTGTTGGCATTCAGTACCAAGTTTGCTTTTAGAGGGTGAGGGAGGATGATAAAATCTAGACTGGGCTCCAAAGATTATCTTTCATTATTAAAATATATCCTGAAAAGGGCCCTGTTACTGCTGTCACAGATGCTTACCACCTAATGCTTATCATTGAATAAGATACTCCACTATCTGTTGGATAGTGAAAAATGCTAACTTAACTTTGATGAGATCTGAGACTCAGCTATACAGTTATAAATACAGTGGTACCTCGGGTTACAGATGCTTCAGGTTACAGACGCTTCAGGTTACAGACTCCACTAACCCAGAAAAAGTACCTCGGGTTAAGAACTTTGCTTCAGGATGAGAACAGAAATCATGTGGCGGTGGCATGGCGGCAGCAGCAGGAGGCCCCATTAGCTAAATTGTTACCTCAGGTTAAGAACAGTTTCAGGTTAAGAATGGACTTCCAGAACAAATTAAGTTCTTAACCTCAGGTACCACTGTATAAGGTTTTAAGTGCATTATACAAACGTGACACTAGATTGTGCTGACAACATTTTTTAAAAATAGAATTTTTACAGCAGGTTTTTAAAAAATACCTAGGTAGATTCAGCCCATTGACCAGAAAATGGAAAAATTACCTCTAAGGAGTGTAAGGCAGGGATATAGGGAGATAACGAAAAGTTTAGCTCTATTTGCTTTAGCTGGGGGTGAAACTATGACAATTTTTTTAGTAAGACAAGTGGGTAGACTCTTTTAATGATGTTGGCTGTTTCCTTCCAGTTTGCCCTATTTTATGAAACAGTTTAATGATATCTGTTACTTTTCTGTGCATTGTTAAGACTTATGTAGGGCTTCCACACTCTTGTTGTTTTTGGTTGGGATTCAATCACATACCAACAAATTCAGGTCATGCAGTTTAAAGCTGGTTTGGAGCTGTTGTGCAACAAACACATCAGACTCTATCCCTGCGATAAGTAAAGTGATGGGAAATGCAGTGGAAAGTGTGGGATACTGCTTGCTTCAATGCAACATCAGCTAGCAAACAAATCAGAGGGTATATTCAATAAATAGGTTGTATGGAAGCACCTACGGTCTCAGTTTTTTAAATTCAATTTCGCTTCCCTTCCTTATTTCACGTTCCCAGACCGGTTATAGCATATCTTTATCTCATTTTATCCCTTCAGCATCTTGTGAAAGGGCAGTTTCGGCAGTTTGTAAGCTTATCTTTTATACAGAATCTCATTAAAATATGCCCATGTCTGTATCGCTAGTAGTCCTTAGGCTAATGACCTTCATTAATTGCTACCTCTTTGCTCATTCAGAAGTGAAAATTGTAAATAGCGCCTGTTCTTCTGCTTCACTGACTTTTTTCTTTGAGAAAGGACATTTCACCTTATGTGTCTATACGGCTGTGGTTATTTTGAAGTGAAACGTTTCAGAAAGTGATGTTTTCATCAAATTATAGAAACCCATGGGAGTACATAGGTTTCTCAAAAATGGTGCGATAGAGTTATCTGGAGCTCTGCATCCAAGCCAATAATGCGTTATCACATTTTTGTGTCCCTAGCTCTTGATATTTGAATATTTACATCAACATTTTGACCCAACAGCAATACCTGGAATTCATTATTTGCTTTCTGTTCTCGATAGACAGCATTTTGCCCTACCTGCAGTTGTCAAAGATTGGATCAGGAACCTTCAGTATGAAACACACATGATCTATCACTGAGCTATGGCCCTTCTTGAAAAAGTTAAGGAAACTAAGCATGTGCCCTTTTAGTTAGCGTCAGAGGGGCAACTTGAAAGACTCCTTCCACTGAAGTTAATTGGCTCCACTAGTGCAAGCAGTCATGAAAGCAAGTAGCCTGCGACTGACAAGTACTATATTCAGTTTAAATGTGGCAATTCAGAAATGTAACCAAATATGAGGAGTCTTCTGTTACCCTAGTGCCAACCACCATTCCCAAAATGGTTAAAAAAGAAGGAAAGGCCAGGATGATTTGCTTCAAGGCATCTTATTGCAATAGATTTCTTCATGAAAAGATGCCATGTGAAATAGCATGTCCTAAAATCTGCGGCTACTGAGAATTCCAATAGTGTAGCATGAGTGTCAGAGGATGGGAGCAGGGGAAGTAAAAAAAAAAAGGGGGGGGGCTTATAGCTCTCTTATAAAGCAGGTTTCTCTATCAGGGGAACACTGCACAGAAAATGACTGTTTGCCAGTAATTGTTTTTTTCAGTTTTTTAAAGCAATTCTGTCAAACCTCAGTAGGCTTCAAACTACCAGTTATGGGAATTGTATCTCTCTAAATGTAAAATTCAATTCTATGTTCAGTTGTTTAAAATTTAAAATATAAACTTTACAGCATAGTAAAAATTGGACTTGCTGCTACTGCTTATTAGTCCGGAAAGAATTCTATACGATGAAAAAGAAGGCGCAGCTCCTGTTGCTTCTCTAGAGTTTATTAAGGGCAGGACTTAATAAATAAGCCCAGGAAAAGCTGCACGATTAAACTAATTAGGCCAATCCAAAAGGGTAAACACTGAAACTCTGGAGGTGTGTTTTATTTAATGTAAATGATGAAAGATTGTTTCGTACTGAATTTCATGTGTCAGCATTATTATTACACACCACTTTCACATTCTTATGGGGCTGGATTAATGCTCATGCTTACTAAATAAGTTCTGGCACAGGAATGGAGGAACTTGTGGGAGAGAATTAACTTTATATCATTGTCCCCTGCTTTGTGAGAAATTTTATAAAAGTTTGATATAGATTTATTGGCCATGCCTGCTGGGGCTGATGGGATCTGAAGTCCAACAACACCCAAAGGAGCAGTTTCCCCATCCTAGCTCTAGGGCAAAGCCTCAGCCAACCTAGGACTGCTGATGTAATTCAGAGTGATCATCTTGATTCATGCCTTGGGCTCCTTCTTTATATTGTAATTGTCCCTCTATTATCACAACACAAGGAAACTATGTTCCCAGCTGCAGGGAAATGTAAAATATGGTTGGCTGGGCCAGAGTCGGGAGTAGACTAATGTTTTATGTATTTGTGGCTGAGTCTGGGTATTGAGTTTCAGGCTAGTTTCAAGCCCAGTCGTGGCACTGAAACCGCCATAGTTGTCCTGACTGATGACATTTGGTGGGAGAGAGCTGGGAGGAGCGTGACTCTGCTTTTGCTCTTTGCTATCTTCATGACTTTTGATACTACTGACCACAGTATAATTCTGGACTATTTCTGGGAGTGGGAGTTGGGATCGCTGTATTACAGTGGTTCTGCTCCTAATTTTCAGACCATTTTCACAAAGTATGCATTAAGCTTTGGGGTAGTTATCTCTTGGGACTATGAGAGTTGTGTTGTGCTGTTCTGAAGAAGAAGAAGAAGAGTTTGGATTTGATATCCCGCCTTTCACTCCCTTTAAGGAGTCTCAAAGCGGCTAACATTCTCCTTTCCCTTCCTCCCCCACAACAAACACTCTGTGAGGTGAGTGGGGCTGAGAGACTTCAAAGAAGTGTGACTAGCCCAAGGTCACCCAGCAGCTACATGTGGAGGAGTGGAAACGCAAAACCGGTTCCCCAGATTACGAGACTACCGCTCTTAACCACTACACCACACTGGCTCTCTGCAGGCTTCTATCTTTTCTTCCATGCCATTTGAAGTCTTACAAGCAGATCACTATGCAGGTGATGTCCAGTGCTATGCCTCCATTCCATCTGACTCAGGAGAGGCGGTTCCAGGGCTGGAACAGTGTTTGGAAGTGGTGATGGACTTGATATGAGGCATCCTGATAAGAAAAGGGTGTTCTCAGAGGCAAGAGGTGGAGAGATGGTCTGTTCTGGAGAAGGTTAGACTCTTCAGGGATTGTTAGGAGATAAGGCCAACACGAAGAATGGATGAGAAACTGAGGAAGTGATTTATGTAAGCCAAGCATAAGCTAAGGGTTAATTATCTCATGCACAACCCTTGGCAATTGCAGCATAATGATTGATGGTAATTGGACCCAATTCCAAGCAGAGAGGAACATCACTTTTTCAAGATGTAGTATGTTCAAGGAGTAATTTTCCTATCAAATACTTAAGTAAATTTGATAGGAAAATCATGGTAGATGCCACTAACATGCAAATGGCAAATGGTTGCATGTTTAAAGCACATTTTACCCGGGTGAGATGTCAGTTTTAACTTTCTCTGTTTAAGCTGCAGAATTCTGTCCCCCAGCTTTTTGGAAAATAAACTGATGGGCATCTGAGAACTGCCATGTAACATACTTTGGTGACAAGTATATACAAGCTGATCAGCAGTGACAGAATTAACTTGAAAGCTAGACCAAGTCTTCCAGTGCACTTGGCCAAGAACAGGCCGTATATAAACTTTTATTGCTTCCTTTACAGAGCCACAAAAATACTCCTTAATGTCAGGAAAAGCAATCAGCTACACAATGCCTTATATTTGACATGATTTATGAACACTCAGCAGAAGGAGGATAAAATTTCATATTTATAGTAGACGTGGAAACACTTTGGACAGGTGGAAAATACTGCATTAACTTCATGTCTACACAAAATTTTTTTCCTTCCAGTAGCACCTTAAAGACCAACTAAGTTAGTTCTTGGTATGAGCTTTCGTGTGCATGCACACTTCTTCAGATACACTGAAACAGAAGTTGCCAGATCCTTCTATATAGTGAGAAGGTGGGGAGGGGTATTACTCAGAAGGGTGGTGGGAATGGGTGATTGGCAGATAGCTGTGATGAGCCTGTTGACAACTCTTAACGACTGCAATAGGTCTTACAGGAAAAAGCAAGGGGTGAGAAGGTGAAAAATGGCTTTGTCATGTATAATGAGATAAGAATCCAATGTCTTTGTTCAGACCAGGTCTCTCCATGGTTTTAAGTTTGGTAATGAGTTGCAATTCAGCAGCTTCTCTTTCCAGTCTATTTCTGAAATTCCTTTGTAGTAAAACAGCTACTTTGAGATCTTGTATAGAATGTCCTGGGAGATTGAAGTGTTCTCCTACTGGTTTCTCTGTCTTGTGATTCTTGATGTCCGATTTATGTCCGTTTATTCTTTGGCGTAAGGTTTGGCCTGTTTGTCCAATATAGAGAGCTGAAGGACACTGTTGGCATTTGATGGCATATACAATGTTAGACGATGAGCAATTAAATAGTCCCGAGATGGTATGTGTGATGTTGGGGCCAGTAATGGTGTTGTCCGGGTGTATGTGGCAGCAAAGTTGGCATCTGGGTTTATTGCAGGCTCTGGTGCCAGTGTCCATGTTACGTCTGGTTGTAGTATTATTGTGGGTTAGGAGTTGTTTAAGATTGGGTGATGACCTGTTCCTTCAGATCAGCGGCACAGCAATGGGCACCCGCATGGCCCCACAGTATGCCAACATCTTCATGGCAGATTTAGAATGTTTCCTAAACTCCTACCCACTCAAACCTCTCTTGTACCTGCGATACATTGACGATATTTTTATCATCTGGACACATGGTCAACAGACCCTGGACACCTTCCACCAGAAATTCAATGATTTTCACCCCACAATCAACCTAACAATGAATCAATCTATGCAAGAAATACATTTTTTGGACACTACTATAAAAATACAGGATGGGCGCATAGACACCACCTTATACCGTAAACCAACTGACCGACAAACATATCTACATGCCTCTAGCTACCATCCCAAACATACCAAACAGTCCATTGTATATAGCCAGGCACTACGTTACAGCCGTATCTGTTCCAATTCTACAGACAGAGACTCTCACCTAAGAGATCTACAGCAAACCTTTTTAGAACTAAAATACCCAGCAGATGAAGTTAGACAACAGATCAACAGAGCCAGACAGATACCCAGAGAGAACTTGCTGCAAGACAAACCCAAAAAAGAAAATAACAGAACACCTCTAGTCATCACATACAGCTCCCAAGTTAAAACAGTACAACGCATCATCAGAGATCTACAACCTCTCCTGGACAATGATAGTTCTCTTTCTCAAGCTCTGGGAGGAAGACCTTTCATTGCCTACAGACAGCCACCCAATCTTAAACAACTCCTAACCCACAATAATACTACAACCAGACGTAACATGGACACTGGCACCAGAGCCTGCAATAAACCCAGATGCCAACTTTGCTGGGTGGGGCCGCCTCCCTCAACTGGCTGGTAGTTAGAAGGACAAAAGCAAGAGCTGAGTGTGTATGCGCCAGAAGCTAGAAGGAGGCAGCAAGCTGAAGCTTGTGAGGGAGAGACATGCTTGATTTCTGCTGGAATCCAGGGTTGTAGCTATGGGAGAAGCAAGACCTTATGGGATATTAATGCCGTGAGCCCTTCCATCATATGATCAGGTTGTATATAAGGGTAAATAAACCATATATCCTAAAGACACCACAGTCTCCACTGTCCTCATTCCAAAGGAAACACGAATCCTGGGTAAACGCCTGGAATGCCTCAAATCTCACACTGCTCAGAGACTGGGGTGGTGTGCAACAATATATTGTAATATTTTCTCCATCAGTTTTAGAAGAATACTTAGTTGTATCTGTTATGAAACAATGTAACAAATGACTAAAACTGCAAATTTTATTTGGCCCACAGTAGCAGACATTTCTCAGTAAAATATGTAATTAATTAATTAATGGTAGGCTGAGTTCAAAATCTATGCCATATATTCAATTTCATGACATTTAAGTTTAATTACATTTTGTTTTGAACTGTTAGTATAACTAGCATCAGCTTGATAAAACAGAAGAATAAACAAACTTTTGGAATACAGAAACCTCTTACTTTCTCTGGTTAAGATGCACTTTACTTAACTGCTAAGTATAGACCCCACAACAAATTTAAATACTTTATCTGCCCTTTCCTGGATACTTTGCATCGGACATATCTCTACAAAAATATGGGTCTCAAGAAGAGGAATTCATTTTCCAAAGAAAAAATGTTAAACTTTGCCTGCGCAGGTTGCTGGAATGTGTATAAATTATTCCAAAATATCTAGCTGTCAATGAGGAATCTGAGTCTGTGTTACAGCAAAAGAATGGAAGGATTCCTTATTGATGGAAGGAGTATTAAAAGAAAGATGTGTAAAATAACAAAAGCAGACATGGGGTTAATTGATACACTTCTTTCAACCTGTGGCAGTCATTGGACTGGCGGAGGTCATGATTTTAGCTCTTCTGCCATAGGATGACCTAGTAATGTGCTTGCAGCTTCCACCTGCTGCTTCCAGACTCTGCTGCAATTTGCATACCTTTGTGTTTTTGCAATTGAATGCCAAAGGACCATCGGTGCTTACTAAAGTGTGTGGCACCAGGATCCATACAATCCGATCTCCTGTAGAAGCATGGCTTAAACTAGTAATGGTATGAAAGTCCCATGATGCTTTCCATGTGTACATCAGAATGCAACATGGGAGTCTAGATTAGCACAATGGAGTGTGATTTTAAAGTATGTGTAAATTTTGTCTGGCAAAAGGTTCATAATGAATCCAATTTACTTAATATGGGGAACAGGAGATACGAAAGAGAGGGGATATTTGGGTTTGTGTCTATGTTGTTGTTTTTAATGAAAAGGACAGAAATGCTGAAATTCCACTTCAAAGATTATTGAGCAGGAAAGTTATTTCTATCCTGTGGGTGACTGCAAAACAGTAAATGCAGTTCTATGTAGACAACTGTACTACAGTCAGTATCGAAGCAATGAGCTTGACTAGGGAGTATTGAATAATCTGCTGACAAGAAAAGAATTTAAGAGCTGTTCAGTTAAAAAAATAGAAATCTTGAAATTGTTAGCAACAGTGTATATTGCTGCTATAAAATAGGAAGTCATATTGGGATGTAACAAAACAGAAGGCCAATACAGATAAACAAAAATGATACCATTATTGTGTTTTGTTACAGTAACAATCTTATTGCTCTATAGAATACAAAGTGCAGACAGACCAGAGTCATTTGAAGTAGAAAGGGAAAGAGCTGGTAGCACTGGGCATTTCAAACCATGCACTCACATCAGGAATGGTGGTACAGAGAGGTCATGTGAATTCCACGTTAAAACATTTGTTACCTATCCTGAGCCTAGGGGACAAAAAGATAGAGATTCAGGGATGGGGGAAGGTCCACAAGAAATAAGTCCTCTGTCTGTATTCAGGTAGAGTCTATTATGCATTGTGGTTGAAAAGATCAGATGATGGAGAGCTCATCCTGAGATTAAGAAACTACAAATGATCAAAAAGAGAGATGAGCCCAAAAAGAGAAATGAACTGGTACCTGCTCGTGTTTATTTATGTACATAATATATCATTTCCAAAGAATCCTAGAATTGTAGAGTTGTAAGGGATCCTGGGGGTCATCTAGTCCACCCCCTGCAATGCAGGAATCTCAGCTAAAGCAACCATGACAGATGGCCATCCAACCTCTGCTTTAAAATCTCCAAAAAGAGTCCCCCACCTTCCACGGTTGAACAGCTCTTACCATCAGAAAGTTTTTCCTGATGTTTAGTCAGAATCTCCTTTCTTGTAACTTGAAGCTTATTGGTTCAGGCCCTATCCTCTAGAGCAGGAGAAAACAAGCTTGCTCCAACTTCCATGCGACTGCCCTTGAGATATTTGAAGATGGCTATCATACCTCCTCTCAGTCTCCTCTTATCCAGGCTAAACACACTCAGCTCCATCAACTGCTCCTTATAAGGCTTGGTTTCCAGACCCTTGTTCATCTTGGTCACTCTCTCCTGCACACATTCCAGCTCATCAATAGCCTTCTTCAGTTGTGGCACCCAGAACTGGACACAGTACTCCAGGTGTGGTCTGACCAAGGCAGAATTTCTGCTGTTGTTTTAAAAAGGAAAGACTCCAGCATGTTTAGAGGAACATCTTTTTAAATACAGGGGAGGGGAGATGGTGTCCATCTTGGGCTGGCGTGCTCCAGCTGGTGAGGCTTGTGGTGCAGAAAAGCTGACTCATGGATTCTGAGCCATCATGCTCATGATTGTGGACGGAGAAAGGAACGGGGTCTCCACACTTGTGAATCTCAGACCTCCAGCGATGGAGGCAGAACATGGCTATGTTCTGTTTTGACTATAGTGCTATCATGGCTGGTACTGCAAACTATAATAATTCCTTGAAGGCAATATAATAAGGCGCATGATCACATGACACAATTAGTGCACAAGTGTAACCCTCCAAAAAGGGACAAGAATTTTAAAAACATTTTCAGAGAAAGCTCATAATCATTAACTCAGTTCTGGACTGAACTGAAGAGAGTTTGCAATAATTAATTTTCAGTAACACCCACCCACTCCACACCCATTATATAGTTGTGTATCTGGCACATTTCCTTTGATATGCTCTTTATGAATTAGTGAAAACAATTTAATTGAAGATTAACACTTGTGCATGGGTATTATTCAGCTTCACATAAATAATATGGCTGGCATCCAGATTATAAATTTAAGCAGTGCTAGTATTTTAATGTCTTTTTACAGTATTATTTTTAAACATTTCAATACCTTCACTGCACTGCTAATATGTTCTGTTGTAAGATATATAAGCAGTAATATGATAATTAAGCTTACTGTCAAACTACCTTAATTAGGTATTAGGTAAACTGTGTGAAGGTAATTAAGGCTCAACCAATTAGGCTTATTACAAGTTACTGAATATAGTTACCTCTCCCACCCCAGTGCAAATTCAGAGTGGATAATATGGTGCTATAACTTTGACAGTACCATACTGGAAATCATAATGGAATTTGAATGAACTCTAAATACTTATTTTAAATGCATAGTTCTTTTAGAGACTGAAAAACAACAAAGCAGAAATCAAATAAATAAATGTTGTTTACAAATACATGTTCAATTTACACTTTAAAAATGGGGGGTTGTTAAGTAGCTTTCTTGATTTTGCCAAACTGGATTTCCCTGAGGGAATTTACACCTGAAAACAGGAAATGGTTGTCCCTACAAATGAAGTTTCAGCTTTGTAGTCTGCTGCAGAACTTGTCTCAGTTTGAAAACCTACATTCAGTTTGTTTGCTTTCTAATTTGGGCGGGGTGTGTGTGCAGGGAGGGGAGCAACCCTGAATGAGAATCTAGTAGCGACATTGGCACCATAACTGAGCAGGGGAAAAGAATGAGTGTGTCTTACTGAGTTATTTAACAAGATTTATATACCGCTTAATCAACAAACATCACTAAGTGGCTTACATAAAACAATATAATGTCCCCACTTGCTTGTCCTGAAGCAGCAGAAGTATTGTAGTTGCTAAAGAGCTTACAAGATAAATTCATAAAACAGACCTTAAAGACGTGTTTGTCTCTGTGTTGTACACAACTCAATGTGTGTGGGGGGTCATGTATTGAAATGTATGCTTAGTACTGCCCTTTGGTCCTGCCCACTTGATCCTAGGAGATTTGGCCAGATAAGAACCTGACCCTCAGGATGAAAATGGTTCTCCTTACCCTGTCCGAAAGATTCTGGCAGGAAGACTATTGCTTAACCAACTTGCAACTGGTAGGAAACACTTTGGATAGGACTGGCTGTATTGGTTTATTCTGTTTTGTTTTCCATTATCCTTTTGCTCTTTGGGGAGTGCTTTGTGTACATGTAACCATTTAGTTGTTAAACCTAAGAATAAGATCTCTCTCATTCATATTCTCTCTCTCTCTCTCTCTCTCTCTCTCTCTCTCTCTCTCTCTCGTAAACTTTCAAACTTGTTTTGCAAAGCCTTATGGTCTCTTTTCTCTAACCCATGCTTAAGAGCCAAATTTCACACTAGATAAAAGTGTTCTTGAGAAAAACCATGGGAGTCTTGTGGAGGCAGCCATGGAAAAAATAAGACTTCCATCTGGTGGCAATGGAAGCGGATAGCAAACAGAGGGGGGCAATGTGGCTGATCTGGTATTCCTTCTTCATATGTGCCAGGTAGGGCTGTGGACCTGTGCCAAGAGGCTTTGAGGGGACTGCAGGGGGATAAAGGAGAGGGTCTGTATTCAACCTAGTCTGTACCTGTAAGTGTTTTTTGCACAGCCAGAGGAGGCGGGTGTGTGGGTTACAACCAAAGGTATAAGTTAGAAACTGAACTTTGATGGATAATACTAGACATAAATAAGTAATATGTTGGAAAGCAGATACCTAAAGTAATCAAAAACTAATTCCCTCAATAAAATTGGATAATTGCTTGATGCAGTTTTGCATTGAAAAACACGTTCCAAAAACCCAAAAATGGACTTTCTCCATTGTGTCAATGTTAATGGGCTAGTTTTTGTACAACAGGTTGCAATAGCTTTGCTCTTTAGGAAAAACATTATCCCCACCCCGGTAATGCACCTTTGCCAATAAATTAGTTATGTGCATTGTATCCGCATGAAGAATGCAAAGGAAAAGTTGTAATTAAGATATGCTTAAATAAGAGTTAATCTTTTGCATTTTATTTTTGCAGTTACGGGAATGAATGTATTCCAATTATTTTGAAGTTAATATAATTAACTTCTGCTGAATGCGGTACTTACTCATAACTACCTAGCTAACCATACTGATAACAGTCCTTAATGAATAAATTGTTCTCAATACAGAGCCACTAATCCTTTAAATAAATGTTTCCAGTCACAGCACTGATAATGTGAGTATAATTCATAAAAAGGAATGCCCATAGTGAATGTGATGGGGCTGGTGCACAGGAGGTCTCCAAGTTCTCTTGCATCCCAGGTTTTCGTAACTGCAGAAATGTGTTTGGGAAATTTCTTGACTGAATGTCACCTTGTTCTGTTTTGGTTTCTGCTGCTTTCTTGTGATTCTGCCACCAGTTTGTGGCTAACAATGCTGCTCACAGGTGTAAGGAGCATTTCAGATGCTATCTGTTGCTGTAACTTTATCAATGTTTCATTTATCTGACTGATGTAGTTGGAGCTATTCCAAACATCCCAGAACAAGCACTCAGGAGCAGCTGCAGTGAACCTGGGTCTGGTGGCAAAGAACTTGCACTTCTACATTCACTGCAGTGGCAGCCGTGTGGATGCGAGGGTCCCCCTTTCTGCTGCCACAGCTGTGGTCCCCCATCCTGAGCATCCCTACTCCCTGGGTCAGATTATGGAGTGGACAGCAGCATCTGGATCCCTGTAGCTTCTGCCATGTCTGGTGGATCTCGAGAACATTCCACTGTAGGACCTCTGAGCAGCCAGTGGCAGCAGTGACACCTCCATGCACTGAGCCCTGCACACACTCCATGGACATTGTCATTGCCTGCAGCAACACTGCCAACACTCACCCATGCCATCATGTTACGTGTGTATAGTTGCATGGGCAAGGCAGTAGAGACATCCTGCCACAGATGTTGAGCTTAATGCTTGTTACTCACCTTGAGTAGCACAATTTGTTGCCCGCTAGCAAAATCCCCCTAACAGTAGCAGAGAAATAAACACACACAAGAGAGGATTGTGCTCTCACTGTCACTGAGACACTGAAGAACTGATCCGAAAGAGAAGACTCCCTTTGGAGTCTTTCTTTGGAGCAGACCATCCCACCAAGGCAGCTCTCTTTAAATAGGACAATCTGTAGTTTACAGCGGAGAGCCTTCTCATTGGAAGGGCTATCAGAGCACAGCCCTGCATTTGAAGGACTACTCTGGTTGATGGATTGTCTGGGCCGAGTCCAATTCAAAGATAAACTATAGTAAGGAAGTGCAGGGTCCTTGAAGATGCCCATGGAGAGCAGGATGAGCTGGTTACAGGTTTCCCGGTATGGTAATATATAGTGGAATTCTGTTTAAATTTATTAATTATTTCTAAATTTGCATACATGCATATAAATTGGCACATGCAATTTTTTAGGCAGAACTGTATTCCTTTTAGTTTTCTATTTCAGTAATGTGTTTTCTCTTTTTTGGGATAACTTTTTAGGTCAAACCTACTGTCTTGGTAACATAAGCTCTTAGTCTACACTCTAATTATGTTACAGATTTAAAAACAGCATTGGAAAAACCTATTCCCTCCCCCTCCCTATTTTTCTATAAAATGGTAGGACAGTAATGGAGCAGAGAGGCTGTGTCTACAGCTGCTGACAAGTGAGGAAAAATCTGCCATGCATGTGACAGACAAGCTTGTCAGCCTTATAAGCAAGAGACAGTCATAACTATAAATTTCCTATGTCTGCCAAAAGAACTTTGACATGTACTTTTGAGGTAAAATATACCCAAGGGATATTTCTCTCTCTCTAGAATAGTCTATCCTTTGTGCACATAAACTTTTTTGACTGACCTATATTAATATTCCCAAATCCTGAATAATTTATATTTCCAGAGGATGTTGATCTTGGAGAATACAGGTTTCTATAACCAATTTATAATGCAGTCTGAAATCATGGAACAGAAGATTCCCCTTGGACTCTGTATGTAGGAAATAAACTTAAAGGGCAAGTGTGCCTTCCCTCACATGAGAATTTGCCTTGCCTCACAGTTGACCTACATTCTTCCAACTTCACTTTTCAGGGCTTCTTCAGACGATTTGTAATCCTGGTTGGAGAACTCACCTCAGTTCTTGATGGTTTATGCTTTCAAGGAATGAGTCACAATTGGAAATCTGACAGAGATCCAGCAACTGCTGGCAGGACTTATGAAAAGGATACCAGGATTTTTATCTCTCTGAACAAGATATTAAGATATCAAAGGCTAAGCATGGTGACCATCTATGGATGGGCTCAGCCAGGGCTATGAAGATTGGAATGTCTCATCCTGGCTTAGCTGGAGATACACTGGTGGAAATCTTCCATCCTGGCTCACCTGAAGCCAGGGTAGCTCCTGAAAATTATTCCAGGAGCATTCAAGGGTAGGTGGTGGGGAGACTTACTCATATTCCAAAATGTGTTCAGTTCAGTCACTTGACATAGCAACTCTATTTTAAAGACTTGTTTTCCATCTGCAAAGTGAAAATGAATAGGGATATGGGAGGGATGAGGAAATTTAAGTCAACTCATATCTGCCTACCCACCCACCTATCTAAATGTCATCCCTAAGCAGTGTACAGGAGACCCAACACAATAATAAAAAGCAAGTTAAAACTATAAGCTCAGAATTCAGTTGAAAAGCCTGATGAAATTAAAAAAAGTCCTTTACCAAGCACTGGAAGTTCCATGTGAAGGGGACCTGTCTGACCTCAGCTGGAAGGGAGTCCCACAAAATTGGGCCCATGATCCTGATGCATGGCTCCCTGTGGATATGAACTGTGGGCAACCACTAGCAGTGACTTCCTGGAAGACCTCAGTGATTGAAGAGGCACATAAGGCATCACACAGTCACTGGGGTATCCTGGATTCAGGTTGCTAAGGACCTTGTACCTGGACCAGGAGTGTATGGGCAGCCAGTATCTTTGAGTGCTAGAGATAGTTCATGGTGGTAGTCTGTCCCCATCAACAGTCTAACCACAGTTTTGCACTGGCTGGAGCCTCCAGACCAGGCCCAAGGGTACCTCCACACAGAGCACATTTAAAGGTGAATCTGTCACTTTGTCAAACAATATGGGAACTGAAATACAGGCAGTTTTCCAAATTTGCACTTGATCTAAATTTATCCAATGAAACCATGTTTAGACAAATGCATATGTTAGGTGAAAATATGCACAAAATGAAATTATTAGTGAGAATAACATGCAAGTAACATACAAATATATTAGGGGAAATTGCTTGCAAATATTTGTACAACTAGTCAAAACTGCATGTGAAACTGAACAAATACCGGAAAAACGAGAAACAAGAGAACAAAAGCTCACAGATCCTTCCATCCCAACTTTGATAAAACAACAAACAGTGGCTGGTTTTGAGCATGAGCATATGTTGTACCTCTGCATTGCTACATTCGTAACACGATGCTATTTGCATTGCAGCATTGCGTTTCCTTATACATCGCAAAGCGCAGTGACACAGAGCCAAAGATCCCATGTGTGAGCAGGAAGCACTTCTGTGCATGCAATGGGAATAGTAGTGTTGTTGTGCTATTGTTGTTGTTGCCGCGGATTTCAGCCTCCCTTGGATGCACCTCCCTGCAGCGTCAGCTTAATTATATCGTTTCCCACTCTCCTTCCAAAGGGCAGTCAAGCCCTTCAGAAAGTGAACAATATCCTCAATTGTGAGCTGGAGAATTTTAAAACTCCTGTGGATTGGTGGCTTCCTGGAATCACATTATGCTAGAGACTATCAGTCTGTGTTGCTTAGTGGAGCAAGAAAATGCCAAGCTATGCTGAATCTTAAATGTCAAGGAGGAAACTGCTTCAAGTACACAAAGCAGCTCGATGAAAAGTGTTACTTGGAGGTGGCTCCTTTCAGAGAGGGACTGGAGATGGATTGCGCTTGAATTCTCATCATACTGCTAGTCATTTGCTTGTTGATTAAACATGTCACATCATCATGGCTAGACCTCCTGGAGGCAATCATTGGGGCTGATCTGAAAAGCAAAGTAAATTAATGGTCTCTTACAGCCGTGATTAATCTCCTATTTGCTGGGTTTCCTAGCTCCCAAGAACTGCCCTGAGCGCCTACTAAACACTGTATATTGTTGAGGCTGCGACATCCAAGGAGCTGGAAAATTATCATGAGATGTTGGGCTAGATAAAAAGACAAAAGGGGGCTCCCAGATTATAAGTGTTTTTTAAGAGGGCCCTCCATCCCGGAGACAAAGAGTTGTTGTGCAAGAAGCCAGAGATGTTTCTGTAAATATCGAATCTCCTGTTCTGATTATGCTTTCTCAGAAGTCAAATTGTTTACTTAATTTTGCTGTTGGGAAAATGCAATCTTCCCTTCTTGGGGGCAGTATTGTTGTAGCCCAGAGCACTGGTTGGGGGCTGGCAGAAAGACAGCCAAAACCTGCTTGCGATGAGAGTGTGTCTCTCGGTGTGGGTGTGGGTGTGGGTGTGTGTGTCCACTCTGACCACAGGCAATGTTAAAAGGATTGAGCTAGAAAACAAGAAGCTTTTGAATAAAGACACAATAGCTCTTCATAGCACTTTTGCCTGCTCACGCTGGGCAGGCTGGTGCTTCAGTTGAGTTCAAATGCTCTTCTGGGGGCACAAATCAAGTCTTATAAAATATAGGAGGACAACATAGAAAAATAGAGTGCTTTAGCAATTGTGGATTCACTCAATTTTATGGAAAACAAAGGAAAGCATTTCCAGAGAAAAGGGGTAGGGTGGAAGCAATCTTCTTGCTTTGAAACCTGAAGGGAAGGTTGTGACCCTGTCATAATGCTTTATATGACAGGGGGCAAAAAAAGTAAAGAAAAAAGATAAGAAACTGTGGGAGGAAATGAAACAAAAAATGGTTCAATAGTTAGAACCTCTATAATCTCAGAGTTACCAAAGTTTTCAAAATCAGATATGAAATAGCAATAAAATGCTGACTTTCCAAATATGTTATTTTTACCAGAGTTTGCAATGTAATAATTATCTACAGTGCAGAATGAGGATATGCAGATTGCTGCAGATTGTGGGAAGCTGATCCATGCTGAGCTGTTCTGCTAGTGTCTGAAAATGCATAAATCATTATAAAAGTTGCAATTCTATGCAACAGCTGTGGTAAAAGGGGGGAAATAATGTTACTTCTCTGCTCTAACATTGCTCTATAGTGAATAGGATTTTTTCGTTTCTAAAAAAAGAATAATGTCATACTGTCAGAGCTGCCCGAGGTCCCAGCTCACAAAGGACCCACGCCGCTTCGTTGTTAAGTACGAAAGTCTTTATTGAAGTTCAGTTTCACTTTCACAGCCGCAGCGTGCAGCCCTACGTCTCAAACTCTAGACCGCTGAAGCTCCGTCTGAATCTCCTCCCCCCAGACACCAGTTTAAGACTCTAGCCTTGCTCCACCTCTTCCTTTGCTCTTTCCTCCTCTGGTTCCGCCTGTCCGTCGGGGTCTCGCCCTTCCTAGACTCTTCTGACGCTGAGTCCCCTGAATCTTCCCCCTCCCTCCGGCGGGCTTTAGGACCTGGTTCCCAATCCGGGTCTCCTGCTGTCCCGCGCGCCTGTACATTTGAACTTGGCGCGCGCGCCCAGCCCGCAACCTTCCTCCTGACCGTTGCACTGCTGCTGTCACTGCTCCTCCCTTCGGGGAGGCTAGCTGGAACTGACCTCCCCTCCGTTCCCCCACTTTCCGATGGAGGCGTGGTCAGCCCTGACTCATCTTCTCTCCCCGCTGGAGGAGACGCTGGTCCTGACACATGTGACTCTTCCCCCCCCCCTACGCTCTGGTGGGGAAGCTGGTCCTGATCCCCCGCTGCTGCTTTGGGAGTCCCCGCTGGCCCCTTGTTTCTGGTGCGTCCCCCCCTGGGACCCCCCTTGCCCTGACCATCGGCGCCCCCTTCTGGGAATCTTCTGATTCGCTGGAGAAGCTCATGGAATCTCTCGGGTCACTGTCATACTCCCCTACGCTGCCCTCGGATTCCTCCCCTTCGCTCTCCATTTCCTCTCTCCCCTGTGCTTCTGCTCCTGAGTCCCTGACACATACATATAATGCAAAACTGTGAGCACAATCAACAAAAGCTTTCTTTTCAAATTAAATGAATGGATCTTACATTAAAGCATACCTTGGGAACCTTGTAAGCTATCTGCTCCTTCTTGCAATTGTACATATTGCTGAACAGATATTGGATAAAGGTAGGTAGCCGTGTTGGTCTGACGCAGCCGGAAAAAAAAAATTAAAAAAAAATTGTCCAGTAGCACCTTATAGACCAACTAAGTTTGTTCTGGTATAAGCTTTCGTGTGCATTGGTATCTGAAGAAGTGTGGATGCACACGAAAGCTTATACCAGAACAGACTTAGTTGGTCTATAAGGTACTACTGGACAATTTTTTATTTTTTTAAAAATAGATATTGGATAAGTAAATGCTAAGACCTTTATATTTTTGGGAGGATGGGCTTTTATTTTATTTATATATTAAACTTGTTATTCATTTTATCTTGCTCAGGGCAACTGAAATTGACTTCCCACCAACCAACCAACCTTGCCCTCCAGGCACATAGGTGCATTAAAACTAAGAAATGCATCAAAAACTTCCCGCCCACTTCTAAACGGCCACAGATAGTTAAAGGCCAAAGGCCTGGTTATAGAGGAAAGGCTTTGCCTGGTGCCTAAAGATATGTAATGAAGGCGCCAGGTGAGCCTTCCTGGGGAGAGCATTCCACAAATGGGGAGCCACTGCAGAAAAGGCCCATTCTTGTGTTGTCACCTTCTGAACCTCTTGTGGAGGTGGCACATGAATAAGGGTCTCAGGTGATGACCAAAGCATTTGAGTAGGTTCATATGGAGTTGATGTCTTTATCAAACTATCTGCTACAACCCCAAAGTCTCATTCCTGGTTAGTCACCATCAGTTCAGACCCCATAATCCTATATATGAAAGATTTGTTGTTATTGTTGCCAACATGTATCCCTTTACATTTGTTTTCACTGAATTGCATTCGCTACCTTGCTGCCCATTTGCTCTCTCTGGAGAAGTCTTTGTTTTATCAACACTGAACAATTCAGTATCATCAGTAAAAATAATTTTGCAATTTTTAAAAAAATGTGCAAGGATTCGAATTCAACCCTGGAAGAACTTCAAGCCTTTTGAAATGAAATAATATGCATTTTTTTTTTGCTATTAACTTCACATACCGCAGTACATTTATCATTTGAGACTAATGTTCACTCAGTCATTTTTTCTTTGCTATATATTTCAAATAATCCATTTTTGCGATTTCATCAACAGTGAGTCAGGTATATGTTAGAGAAAAATGTATCTATGCTTTGATCAGTCTTAAATCTATGGTAGTTTTTTTTCTTTGGAAGGCTACATATTTCTTTGGCAATTGCTGATTCTTATGAAACCTCTGATAGAGAGAAATGTTCCTGAGGATAAAACTAGTTTTCAATGAAAAAAAAATCCATAAAAGACAAGCTTTTATTTTAATGGGTTAGTGCTTTTAAGATATATTTATGCTTTTGCCTTATTTACTTTTCAAATGTTTCTTTTCTGCTTGCAACTTTTGAATAATACCTATTGCAATTATTGGAGATATAAAACTCATTTGTTATTGAATATATACCGGCAACTTTTAACATTTATAAATATGTTATTTTTCCCCCTTCTATTTTTTACTCCAGCATAAGTGATCAGCACTCTACAAAATATACTGAACAAGGAGAGGTAGGAACCATTATCACCCAAACACCTAATTTAACAACTGCAAAATGAAATAGAGCTTGGAAGAAAACTTGATCCTTTCTTTGCAAATGGCAATGACCTGAATGCGAGTATATGTGGTCTCTTGCTGGATATTCATTGCTGAAAAATCTAGTATCTTGAGGAAGCTAAGTGCTAATCACAGAAAGTTGACCATTCAATTCTATAACTTACACAAGTAAATATTAAATACTTATCTGGATGTAGTGTCTGTCCCTGCACCCCACAAGTGATGTTGTTTACATATGAAGTCATATATTCTGGAGTCCTTTCTTGTTCACAGACCTAGATAGTTATTGATTTTACTTCAGTGAAGAAGAGCTTGAAAAACAATTACACTGGCCCAATTCTTGGGCTAATCTTACTTCAAATTTGGAGAGAACTCTCACATTTCATATTCTTAAATTCATAAATATTCAGAAAAAAATTTCAGTAGAAAATTCCCATCAAAACAATGCTTGAACTTATAGAGGGAAAAGCAGAATGGCCCTCAATAAAATCCACAAGTCTCTGTTTTAACAAATAATAGGGGAACCGGGCCATTTGGGAGCCCCTGAACTCAGGCCCAAGAAGGTAATTAACTATCTGAAAATCTTTATTTAGTTGCCACTGTTGATGCATTGGAGGCATGCTGGATTTATACAGTACAATTTGCTCCATAATGTAAATTATATTCCCTCGGCTGCCACTACAGGGGTATGCGAGGTTCAGTGCTTTTCTTCATGGTAACTCACAGGAACTCAGTTCCTGCACCTCTCAGGCGGGCACCATTGAGCAATTGGGGGGCTTGGGGGGGTACTCAAGGGTACGCGGTACCAGCTCCTTTTTGTTGTTGTTAAAAAGACCGCCGTGGATAGGCCAATTTGAATGGTGGGCTTGGTGGATGCCCATGCAACTCCGCAGTGGCCAGGCAGGAGCAGCGATGGTCACTGGAAAATGGGGAGGCTCGACAGGGAGGGCAAGCGCTGTGGCAGGCCGCAACTGCTGCTCACCATGGAGAGTGGTAAGCAGCCATTGCCAGCGCAGGGCTAATTTAAGGACCATTTGCATGTTGAGACCCCGAGATCACTCCCTCGTTGATGAATAAGACACAAGGACACAGATATTAGGTTAATGTTATTGGGCAAATTTAGGCCACAACTTTATTGGTTACAGAATGTGAGTGGTATTAGCTTAGGCAGGGAGTCCAGTAAGGGTCAACCACAGGTAGGGGGAGGCCTGTCGATGCAAACCAACTTGAGCTCCTCCTGGGTTCCCGACAGGGTCGTGACATGGCCCTAGCCCAGCCCTGGACTTCGGACAAGATCCACACCCCCAGATTCCTTTAATGGAATACCCTTAAGCTTGAAGGGGCAGGTGATGGCCACACGTGGCCACGTGGTCCACCACAACTCCTCCCCACTGGGAAGTGGAGCGGATTTACTTTTTCATTATTGCATATCTAGTTTTTGATTATTATTTTCCCTTTGTAGTTTGCCTTTGCTGTTTAAATATTTCTACAGATATTCACCTGACAAATGGTACTCACACACATGCATATCTCCTTAAATAATCAATCAATCAATCAATCAATCCATACAACACATTCATTTATTGTGGGTCACCTTTTGGGATAAGCGTAAGTGGGTATTTGGAAACTTCATAATCAAGTCATCTCATTCGATGGTTTTTGTAGCACTCCATTGTATCAAATAGATTCAGAAACTAATTTTGGCCTGATATAAGTCTCTTCTTCTTCCCCTCCTTGCAGCTTGCAAAATATAAAAGGCTCCAGGCAAACATCAGCAAGAACTGAATGTCTCTCTGTATGAGCCTCAGCCTCAGGGCCACTAGGAGGTAGCTTAACATTTGGAAAAAGTGCCTGAAGACTGTGCCCATGTGATCTAATCCCTGCTGAGTGTTTCCATGACTGTGCCAAAGCAGCAGGAATCTTCTCACAGTAATACATTTGCACATTTTTAAAAATAGAGGTAAGTTTTTGAATCTCCCTGAAGACTGGTTTTGCAATATTCAAAATATCTGAAAAATTTGAAAAGTATTTTAGTGCATGCTTATCTTCTATATATACTCAGAGAGCAGACCCCCCCAAGTGTCCCTATTTTCCAGGGATGTCCCTGACTTAGAGAGCCATCCCAGTTTCTGATTTGATCCTGGCAGCGCTTTCCCCCCCTAAAAAAATATGTTTAGGGGCACTCTCATTTTCCTACTCATATTGAAATACTGCTCCTCAATGAGGCCAAACTTAGATTCACAAAATGTTTAGGGGTATGTGTACCCCTGCATCTCCCCAGAAAAATAGCACTGGATCCTAGAATGTTCCACTTTGGAGAAATGTTGTTGCGTATGGTGTTATCCAACCCCCGAGCTGTCTGAATGCAATCCTGCATAGGGATTTTTTTAAATGTTTAATGTTTTATTATGTTTTTATATATGTTGGAAGCTGCCCAGAGTGCTTGGGCAACCCAATAAGATGTGTGGGGTATAAATAGTAAAATTATCATTATGGAATGGGATGTTGCTATTTTCACGGGAGAAATGTTGGAGGGTATGAGAGAGAAAGCCTGGGAAGCCTAAAAAAGGCCTATACAAATTACCTGACTCAGCTGTTTCATTTGCAAGAATAACAAAAGCATGACCATTGCTCAAAAGTGCTGTTTTGGAGGTTAACTGGAAGCTAATAATGGGAAATGTCTCCCATCAACAGCTTCCATGAAATATAGATCTGATCCAGTCATACTTTCACAAGCAGATACCACTTTGTTCCTAATGCCTAATGAGAAAATACTTATTTACATTGATTGTGAGGTTGGTTTTTTTTAGCACTTATATAAGCTTTCAAGGAGACTGTATGTAAAAAATATATGGTAAATAATCAAAACAAAATGGCTGCCCCTATGGACCCCTGAGAGCAGCAGTGCATCTTCAGGTTCCAGTGTGCTCCAGCAGAATTTCAGTAGTAATTTCAGTGTGCACAGCCACAGCAGCCCTGTGTGTTAGCCTCTTCAGGCAGCTGCTGACTGTTTAAAAATAATGTAAAAAAGAAACGAAAGAAGAGAGGCAGACATTTTCTAAGCTTCTTCCTTTTTTGCAATTAATAAATCTGTGTGGATTAGTAGAAGGTTTTCTTCTTCAGGATTTCACTTAAAAAATCTTAAGGGAAACAAAGCATTACACGAATTGGGGCACATGTGATGGAACAGACATGTGTTGAGATGGAACAGACTGAGCCATCCTTGCAATCCAGCAAAAAAATCCTGCTCAGCCTGATGTTATGGGTAAAAACCTCCATAGCCTCCTACTATGTTGGGTGAATGGGTGTTTACCAAAGAACTGGAGAGGTTGGATGAGGAGTGGATTGGTTTTACAGAGCCCATGTCTCTTGGCTCCACCCCGTGCAGCTGGAGTGACATCGAAATATACTTACAATGTGTGGTTTTTTTTCCTGAAGTGGATGGCCCTGGCTCGATGCTGAAGGCAAGCTTGTATTCCTGCTGCCTTAACTGCTTGCAGTGTGGAGCCAGTTAAGAGCGGTAGTCTCGTAATCTGGTGAACCTGGTTTGGGTCTCCGTTCCTCCACATGCAGCTGCTGGGTGACCTTGGGCTAGTCACACTTCTCTGAAGTCTCTCAGCCTCACTTACCTCACAGAGTGTTTGTTGTGGGGGAGGAAGGGAAAGGAGAATGTTAGCCGCTTTGAGACTCCTTCGGGTAGTGATAAAGCGGGATATCAAATCCAAACTCCTCCTCCTCCTCCTCCTCCTCCGCTGCTGCTGCTGCTGCTTCTTCTGCTTCTTCTTCTTCTTCTTCTTCTTCTTCTTCTTCTTCTTCTTCTTCTTCTTCTTGCAGTTGCAAAGGGTTGCAAAGTTTGGACCCAAATGCCATTTAAGTGGCCCTATCAGATTAGTGCTGTGGGATGGCTCTGAATGAAAAGTTGCTCCCAGAGCCAATCTGCTTGTGTGTGTGTGGGGGGGGGAATTGTTCTCCTACAACTACTGTACCAAGTGGATTTCTCCTCCACCACCACCACCACTGCTATGTAGCAGAATTTTTTACCCTGGTAATCCGGTGTCTGCTGCAGAATGCTCTTACTGAATCACGCTAATTGCCAAAAACTGGAAAGCAGTAGGTAAGTTGCTGTAATAGTCAGTGTGACCACATAGGCAGGGTGTCATTGCTCAACTTTCCTTCTATTGCTGCTGGTTCCTGAGAGGGAAATGGAGAGGTGTGGGAATTCAGTGCGGTGAAAGGAGCATTGGATTGGCTTCACCATCACACCTGCATGATGGTGAGCTCCCTATGCCAAGCTCCTCCCTCTATCTCACTCAGGAACTGGCAGCAATGTTCAGTATTTGGAAAGCAGGTGAGCAATGATGCCCTGCCTATTACTACTGGTAAGTAGATGGGTTTGGGGAAATAGCATAGTGACATTCTATAGGACCATCCCACATGTTTGCTTGTTTTTTTTATCATTGCCTAGGATCCAAAGAGGCCCATGTGCAGAGAGATTCCAAAGATGGAGGTGATGAATGAGTTGGCAAATGAGTTGCTGATTTTTCCTTATGTTGTCAACTTGAGTCCCTTAACATTTGCTGCTGGCTATCAGGGCAGACACGGGGCTGCCACTATAAGAGAAACACTGCAAATCCCCCATCCATGTGGATCTTTGGTCTTGCTCTCTGCCACAAACGGCAGAATAAAACCTTTTCTTTATAACAGGTGAACAGCAGTGTGCAATTTTTCTCACGTTCATTTTGTTTATATGGATCATGGAACATGTTGTGACTCTCAGGCAGTTATACTTCAGATGATCTATTGGGTTAAAATGTAGCGAATGAATTTGATCATCGGTTATTATTTTTTCTTCAGTGAGAAAGCTGAAAAAGGAAAGGAAAGAAAGGCTGTCCTCACACTTGCTCCCACCAGGAAATCTTATTATTGCCACCAGCACTCCTGAATAATCTCAGATTCATCTTCTGATACAAAAATGCACACGCTTCCTAGACAATGTGCCTTACATCAGAATCAATAATATCTGGTAAGAGGCCTCTGTTTATTATTATTTTTACCTCACATTGCAAGGTGCCTGTTGCGAGCTCTGAGGGGGGGATGAGTTCTTTCCATTGATTCCTTCTTGAATTGGCAGCATCCAAAGGGTTGAGAGAACCATAACATATCAGTAATGAGGTACTATGTTTGAAATAGTTCGTACGTTCAGAAAAATGAACGTAACACAAGTTTTCAAAGCACAAAAAGGCTTTAGATCACGCATACGGAAAGATGGGGTCAGGGAATGGCTGAAAGCAAAACTACATAATAGTGACACCAGACTACAGTGCATGGCACCATTACAAAAGCCACATGACACCATGCACACCAAATAGTTATACACACCAAATCGTGAGTGGGGAATGTCTTCACCCAATGCACATTACCTGTTTGGTTTTGCCATGAACCCTTCCTCCCTCTATATGCAGTATGGCCTTTGCCAGTTACTTGCTGAAGGGGATGAGTAAGATTTTTTTTGGGGGGGAGCCCCTAATTGGTACGGTGCTCTTCTTTTTCACCTGCATCATCCTGTCATGAGTTGTTGTTGGAATGGTGTATCTTGTAAAATGCAACTTAAAAGTCTACAATATCAAAATCTAAAACTAGGATTAGAACATTATATGCAGCAAACAACGTACTAATTCTACAGCAATATGAGGTCCAGCATGGCTTCCATTGTTATTTCCCAAAGCCTGCATGAATAAATACACCTTCAGCAGGTGTTGGATGATTTCTAATGAGGGGGATCATCAAACTGCCAAAGACAGGGGGTGCCACAATTGGGGTGCTACTGTGGAAAAGGC
The DNA here is from genome assembly GCF_027172205.1 of Podarcis raffonei. Taxonomy (NCBI): domain Eukaryota; kingdom Metazoa; phylum Chordata; class Lepidosauria; order Squamata; family Lacertidae; genus Podarcis; species Podarcis raffonei. Next base: position 42,552,856 of record NC_070606.1, on the reverse strand, counting down.
TCTGTGCCGTGTCACCGCCAAATGATGTTCTCTCATCGGTGAGACTACCAATAGGGCCTCCCCCACTGATTGTAAGGCAGGGTCAGCTACATATTGGGAGAAGCACTACTTCAAGTATTTTTGTCTCAAACCAGTTAGGGCTTCATATGCAAGCACCAAAACCCCAAACCTTAACCAAATTAAACAAATTATGTGCAAATCTGGGAAAGCAAACAGAGGAGCATGCCCTAATTTAACTACAGTTGAATCCTATAGTTAGTTGTGTTGGTTTAATAAAATGGTATGCTGTTCACTACAATCATAAAATGAATCCCAAAATAATCATGTAATGATTAGAATATAGATCTGTTCTTGTTTGATGAGCTCCGCACACAGCATCAAGTTTAGCATAGAGATGCAATGAAAAAGAATGAGACAAATCAGTCTTTGCCATCTTGAATTTGGCAAGTTTCACAGGAGGATAAATATAAGGAAACATTCCAGTTAGTTAGCCAATGTATGAATTGATCTGCAGAGTTGAAAAAGTTTGCAATTCCAAGCACATTTTGTTGGGAGTACATTGCCTTAAAATCAATCGAATCTATCTTCAGGTAACTATATTTATGCTCAAGCTGTTAAATTCTGATCAAATAGAAATAAGTTTGAGCGAATATAACACAACTTGAGATATACATCATCCACTTACAAGTGGTAAGAAAACAGCATTCCTTAGATATCCCTTATGTAATTACTGATGTGACTGACTTGTCACTGATGTCAATAGTCCTTCCTACGCTTGCTCTACTGACCTGTTTCCCTGGGTGATACCTCTTCACTGTGGTTAAGGATGGGTTTGAAGTGTTTTAATCATTATGAGTACATTTGCTTTCACTGTAACCATTGCTGTGCTTATTCTTCCAGGGCAGATCAAGATTGCTCTCTGTCTAGACACATTCTTTCAAACACAAAGTATCTGTGACCAAAGTATTCATAGACTACGAGAAGCGTTGAAATAATGTTTCCGCAGGTGATACTGAGTCAGCTGAAGGGCACCCTGCAAAATGCACATGCGAATACACAAAACCCCTCTTCAAGCATTATAAAAAAAAACGAGCAAGCAGTGCACCTCAACACTTGTCTGAAGGGGTCTTGTACATGTATTCACATGACCCCACTTACAAGGCTTTCCAAGAGAAGGAAGCCCAATTGTTCAAGTTTCCCTATCATGGGAGAGTTATGCCTTCAGACCTTGCTGCGGAACAGTACAAGGCTGAAGCCAGTATGCATGGCCCTATAGCACCTACTGAATTTCTCATGCTTTTCAATGTGCATATTCTAGCACATCAGGGATTCTTTCTTGTGTGTAGATGGTGCCATTTTGACTCAATAAGAACCAGCATTCAGAGATAGTAGTTAGTTTGGGTATCCATTTGTATGTATGTACATACACACATTTGGGATATTCATGGCCAATAATATTAAGTTTGGACCTGATCTGGCCTGTCTGAGCGCCCCCCCCCCGCAACCGTTATTTACTGAGAAATCAAAATATAGCTATAACCTTTTTGAGAGAAGTGGATGAAATTTGTAGGCAAGGTGAGTAGACAGCTCATGTCTCCTGATGGGGAAAAACACAAGCTCACTTTTTGCTCAAGAGCACAACAATATTCAAAAAGAATGCCCGGGTCACCTATCTATCACTGCTTTGTATCATGTGAAACTAAGTCATGTAACCACAGCATTAGCTCGGACTGGGATATGCTCAGTGGTAACTGTGCAATAAACTGGCAGTATGTGCATGCTGAAGGAACATGGCAGAAGTGATGCTGATAAGGTAAGTGGGAATAGGTACTATTTGGCTTTTAAATTGACCCACAAATTAGAACTAATTTGCTAATGCCTTGCTGCATAATGATTTTAAGCTTCATGATTAAGATACTTTTTTTCTTCACTCCCACCCTCTTCATCCCAATGACTTATCATTAAAGAAAAATATTAATTGCTGCCCATGAATGCAGTTCCCTGCTGTGATGCCTTTGAATTGGAATGAAGATGGGGGGAGGAGGAGATTCTTTGCTGAAGAACTGTAATCTGTTAACTTTTCACCAGTCACTTCTGATCTTCCCTATGTGTGTTAAGATTTCCATATTACAATAGCATTGCAACTGAATGAATGTCAGAAGGTGTACAGATTAAAGCTTTCGTGTATTACAGGATTGTGGTTGTGACATGATAAAAGGAATAGCTTTACTTAAAGAAATACCATTTGTGCAGCGTTTGGCTTTGAACGGTGATTATACTTGCGAAATCAAATGTGCAGATGAAAGATAAGGAGATTTTAGTGCACACGAAACATTTCTTGTTTGTTTGGTATAGGAGCATCCTTAAATGGGACTTTGGGAGGCTATGGTTATTCATCTATTACTGTAGGAGTGGGGATTGTTTGGGCCTCCAGATGTTGCTGAACTAAAAGTCATATCAGCTCCAGCAAGCGTGGTCAATGTCCAAGGGTGATGAGATTTGTAGTTTGGCAACATCTGGAGGAACAAAGGTTTGCCACACCTTTATTACCAGTACTGCACAATTACATGTAAGGCATGAAGCCCACTGCCATCTTTCCTCTGACTACAAGGGCAGATTGCTCTTATACCATGCGTGGAGACTTGTGATCCCACATGTGTGATCCTTTTAAGTAGAGATTGGACCCTGGAACTCTATGTATGCAATCAAGTGCTCTCCAACTGGTAGGATCCCTCCGCAGAAGCTGAGGACCATGCTGATTAAACACCAGGAAAAACTTTCCAACAGTAAGACCTGTTCAACAGTGGAAGAGACTCCCACGAGAGGTGGTGGACTCTCCTTCCTTGGAGGTTTTTAAGCAGAAGTTAGATGACCACCTGTCATGTGTGATGTAGTTGAGATTCCTGCATTGCAGGGAGTTGGACTAGATGACCCTTGGGATCTCTTGCAACTCTACAGTTCTGTGATTCTATGCAATCAAGTGCTCTACGATTGAAGTATGATTCCCTCACAAAAGCTGAGGATTATGCTGAGCAACTTTGACAATCTGCACCTTGCCTCTAAATTAAAAATATGACTTGCAGCCATTCTTTGCAGACGCAGATGCTGCTTTAGGGATAGGGAAACCTGTGAGTCTCTACATGTTTATTTATTGATAAGGGTCCTTACCTGCCCATTATCATAAGGTCCCAAGGCAAGTTACAATAGTATATTTATATAAAAAAGTATATTTATTTAAAAAGTATATTTATAATAATAATATATTTATAACCCCCCCCAAACCACTGCAATTATAAAACATCAAACTGTTTGAAATAGAACAGAATGGTACGTTGTTGGACTACAATTCCCATCATCCCTGAACACTGGCTACCTATCCTGGCCAGGACTGATGGGAGCTGGAATCCAACAACATCTCAAGGACTGTAGTTCCCCATCCCTTGTTCTAAGCTATGCCTTGATTTACATTCTGTCAGAAGTGCTTATTCAGGTCACTGAATAAGTCATATTTTTATTTTAGAGGCATTGCAATGGACTCCAGAAGCCACCAGAGTTTCAAACAAAGTGCCAAAGAATAGCAACCCATGACAAGAAGCAGAAACAAGAAACAGTTTTATGCTGGGGCACTCACAACAACCAGGGATGCTTCAGAGGTGTTTTGAACACGTCAGCAAATCTTGTTTTCATGAAAGGGTTTTTCTTTGACCATAATGGTGCTATTTAATTCATTGAGTTAGTAGCCTGATTCAGCAGGAAAGACATTCAACAGCAAAATTTGCTCAGACTGAGGTCTGTTTAGATCAGAGACTACAATAACATACATTAGGCTCATTAGTTTCTAATAAAGTTTTCCTAACCTTTTCATAAGATGGCAGTACAACTTGATCTGTCTACAGGCATTCATTTTGATGGAAGTTTCATTAACAGTGTGGCGATTATTAAAATGCAAAATTTTGGGTCTGTGTCTTCATTCTGCCCGTCAAACAGTAACAGCAGGCAATTTGACTTCATCTCTTCCTAAAGGATACACCTGGATTCATTTGAATAGGTAGTTGAGCACAATAGTACATGAAATGGGAAACATTTGCAAGATAGCCCTGCTTTTAAATTTGATAATATTATAGAATGTACATAGAAGTGTATATAATAATTATTTAATGCAGACATTAAAAACACCCAATATATTTACAATGCACACTTAAAAAAATAAAGGAATTAGCGTCTAAGATATTTATTTCAAGTCTTTATACACCTAACTGATGAATTATGGAATGACTCTCTTATGAAATTAATTATACAAGAAGAAAGACAGGAGGAAATTAAATACTATAGCAGTTGAAACATTATTAATTGTTCCCCATCTGTCTTTGAAAACTAAGGATTAAGTATTAAGCTTTATCTTATGAAGGATAAAATGAGAACTTGGAATATGGGCAGGTAATATTGGAAATAATCATTTATCTTTTGGATTTCTCTCTTCAAATTGCAGAAGATTTACTAAGAAGTTTATTCAGGCTGGAGTAACTAATAAAATTAGAATTTGTGGAATGAGCTCAGTGATGGGATGTGAATGAGCCAAGTGAATGGAAGGGGAGGGCAGGTAATGTTTTCTTAGGGATGCAAAGAACCCCATCAGTGATAGCCTTCAGGCTTACTTGATCACTCAGATTTGTAGATAAATTGTCTAGGAACTTAGACATCAGAACTTAGAAGAACTTAGAGTTATAGAATTGTAATGTTCGTAAGGGCCCAAAGGATCATCTAGTTCAACCCTTTGCAATCCAGGAATATATTAAACTGTTTCAGAAAAAAACCCACAGGAAACCATCAGTAATGTTGGACAAGTTTCAACAGGTGATCTGTCCCTGCAGTATGTAACTGCATGTAAATATTAGGTATATTTTATGGTATGCACTTTCAGTTCACATGTCACAGACAAAGCCCATGAAATCTGGCCAACGGCCTGCATGAAATGTTTGTGTGCATTATAAATCTCTCCTCAATGCTCTGAAATATGTGTGGCTGTTTTTGACATGCAAGCCCACTTTCAAAGCACTTCAGAAAGCAGGCTTTCTCATTCTTGAGCTACCAGGAACAAAATCTTGAATCACAGAACAATGGGATTGTACAATTGGAAGGGACCCAAGGGTCATCTAGTCCAGCCTCCTGCAATGCAGGAATCTAGATCAAGTACACATGGCAGATGGTCACCCACCTCTGCTAAAAAAGCTCCACGGAAGAAGAGCCCACCACCTCTCATGGGATCCATTCTACTGTCAATCAAACAGCTCTTTCCTTCAGAACATTCTTCCTGATGTTTAGTTGGAATCTCCTTTGTTGTCTCTTGAAGCTAAGGGTTTGGGTCATGTCCTCCAAAGCAGGAGAAAACAAGCTGGCTCCATCTTCCATGTAACAGCTTTTTAGATATTGAAACTAATATTGAGAGCACTGGTAGCAGAACATCAGTGGGACTCTTGTAAGTGACCCCTCCCCCCAGTATATTTGATCCAGTAGAGCATGCCAAAGAAGTCAAAGGTGCATGCATATAATCTGCTTTTTTAAAAATAAAGCAAAATAAAAGCTGAAATCCACCTAACCAGCTGCTTGGTAAGGGAAGGTGGACTAAGGCTGCCTATAGACCAACCCATTTGTGGTGCAAAATGTAGCTTTTCTCAATCCAGAATGATGGATGCTTGTTCTCATGATGTTGTTTTTGATCTAGATTGATTCTAGATCTTTCTGTCCACCAGGGTGGGTGTGGTTACTTGATTCTTGTTTGAAAACCCTCCTCTTGATTAGGTTTTCCATGCTGTTTCCTCCCAGCACATGCCCCAGGTGAAGAAGGAAGTGGTGACTGTGGTCTTGGCACATGCCCACCCACAATGTCATTCGACAGGGACCACCTGCACTGCTGGGACTACCTACATCTGTCTTAATCTGCTTTCAAAAGGACACACTGCGGGCCAATGCAGAATCAAACGGCAATGAGCTTTTATTTTTGGAATGAAACCAGCTTCTCAAGAGACACTCTGAGTGTGAAGAAATATATACAATAGATCAGGATTATGTGAGGACTGTATAGAAAAAAAATAGCCAATCAGTCTTCATTAAGTCCACAATAAAAGGTTTGTACACAGGCTAAACCTAGCCTCTACTCTCCATCCTAAACAGTTTATGTTAAGGATTCCAGTTTTCTTTTTCTTTTTTCCTCTTTTCTTTTAATGGCTTCATTGCTTGCTTCTGCTAGGTGGATTTAGGCATATAGATTATATTGAAAATTGGCTGACCTTGTGATGCTCAAACCACTTCCACTGGATTAGTCTCATTAACATCAAAGCTATTCAAACTGGAGGGAGGAATTTGAATAGTGAAACCTTGCTTCTCAGCATGTATTTATTACACATCACACCAAAGCAGTTTTGTGTGGGATCCTTGTGGAGTAACATATTCTAACCATTTCCACTAGACAGAACTTCATGAATTCCTTTATAGGTGCATTTCTCCGTTTCCACCACTACAGAGGGAAATGGGATTGTCTTTTCTTAATATGACTACAGTTGATCTTACAGGAAACTTTGCATCTCTAAAGTAATGTCAGAGAAAAGCTCCAGTCTTCAGAGTTTCTCTACAGTGAGTGAACAGGATTCCCCCCCATCTCCATTTCATACATCATTTACGACTTGCCACAGTGATTCTCCAAAGTCGGCATATATCCCACAGACAAAAGTATCAAAGAAATAGAAATAAAAAGGCTTTTTTAAAAGAGATGGGAAAGCTCAACTAAGGCATCATGCGGAAAGCATGTTGTGCCAATTTCCTTCAACTACATCACAATGATACTGCTTGAAATCCCATACAGCACAATTAGCCCAGAAGCAAATTAATTTCATTTCTACAGCCAGGTGCCAATAGAACTTTAGAATTCTAATGGTTAGAATCCTTTGTGTGCAAATTGTTTGTTCATGTCTCTCTGAGATTGCATCAGACCATTCGACGGCTGCTGGCTAATAAGTCTGTAAGAGGGTTCAGTTTCAAAAACATCAAGTATAATGAAAAGGAAAATCGAAGAGATGCTGACCATAATGAGTCCTTCAAATCTCAGGGGCTCATCAAGTTATTTTAGTTCATTGGTCTAAATTCAATACTCAGCTGCCCTTTCCCCCTTTGTTTGAAACAGCACTTCTTTGTAAAACCCTGGAATCTTATTTACAAAGCTGGGTAAAAAGTTTCATAGATGGACTATAGTTTATTAAGTAAAAACAGACACTAGGCATGCCCCCAAGTGTTGAAGGTGAAATAGGAGAAGCATCATTATCAACAGCCAACAACAGAAACATTCAACAGTATGTTCAGGATTCAATTTCTACTTACCTTTCCTCATCCCTCTCCCTCAAGCCACATCCACACTATACATTTAAAGCAGTATTATCATAGTATCAGAGAAGCATAAAACTGTAGAATTTAAAGAGACCCCAAAAGTCATTTAGTCCAACCCCCTGCAATGCAGGAATCTCAACTAAAGCATCCATGATAAAGGGCCATCTAACCTCTGCTTAAAAAGCTCAAAGGAAGGAGAGTCTACCACATGGGTAGGCAAACTAAGGCCCACGGGCCGGATCAGGCCCAATTGCCTTCTGGATTTGGCCCGCAGATGGTCCGGGAATCGCCATGTGGATTGCCAGTGTGTGCGTTCTTTCCATCTCCCTCCCTCTCCCTCACACGGCAGTGCTGTCTCCTCTCTCCCTCCTCCTGACTTCTCTCCGCCCTGCCTAGAGGAGGAAGGGAGCTGGGCTTTGTTGGTGCTAGCAGCAGCAGCAGCAGAGCTTGAGCGGCCACCATTTTATGCAGCCCCTCTTTGGAGCCCTTTTACACGCTGCTCATCGCCCCTCTACCGCTGCTGCCGCCAGTCCCAGCTGCTTGCAAGACACAGGTAAGTAGCCACCAGGGCTCATGGTTGTTCTTGCATCATTATTTTTTTTATAATATAGTCCAGCCCCCCACAAGGTCTGAGGGACAGAAAAAGTTTGCTGACCCCTGGTCTACCACCTTCCAAGGGAGTTTGTTCCACTGTCAACCAGCTTTTGCCACCAGAAAGTTCCTCCTCATGTTTAGTTGGAATCTCCTTTCTTGTAAATTGAAGCCATTGGGTCCTGCCCTCCAGAGCAGAGCTTACTCCATCTTTCATGTGACAGCCCATCAGATATTTGAAGATGGCTATCATCTCTCCTCTCAGTCTCCTCTTCTCCAGGTTAAATATACCCAACTCCCTCAAACTTGTAGCTCTGTCAAAATGGATTCGGCTGACATGACTTGTTTTTGAGAATCCCATGCTGTGTCTTAGTAATGCCAACAACAATTTCAATTCTCTTTAAAAACTGTCATTTGCCTCCAGTGTTAACTTGCCCACAATGATGCAATGGAGATTTTCATTTGTACTTGCACAATATCTATGATGTGGCCACATTTAGAATACTGTGTACAGTTCTGCCCACCTACCCTCCAAAGTGATATTGTAAAGTTGGGGAAAGTCCAGAAAAGGGCAACCAAAATTACCAAGGGGGCAGAGAACCATTTGGGTTGCAGTTAAGGCAGCAAAATTTCATGGGTCAATACTGACCAAAAACATACCCTCACTACATGATGTGCATCCTCGTGGTAGATTTGCTCTATTTTCTAACCACCAACATCATCTTGGATATTGTATTGCAGATGGAAAAAAAATATGAGCATATGACAGAAGAGAGCTTGGGTGGAAATATAAGGAAAGGTTAAACACACAAACATGTTGGTATTTTTACAAAACCAAGCCATGAAAACATTCAGTATCATCATTTCTAAATAGTGACATTGTAACAGCCATAAGATGCCATTATTCATGCTCTATAATGAAAGAAACCACTTGGAAAGTGATGAGTCAATTTTTGCTTTCATTTATGTCATCATTCATTTGACCAAGCCTAGCTGTTTCCAGACTTTTAAAGTGGTCATCATGCAATTGAGTTTTAATTCTTCATTAAAAAAAAAAAATCTACCAAGCTATCAGCTGTGTTCCCTACCTCTTCACACTAGGCTTTCTGTGTCATTTTCATGAAAAAACTGCACACTGCCAACCTTCATAAATGAAATACCAAACTGTATTAACTTCCATGGTGTCTCAATTTAGTACTTCTAGATTTTCATGTTTCAAATTAGGCAGCTATAATAGGTAAAGCAATTTCCAGTGTTTCTTTTATCAGACTTAATTTGAATTACAGCTTCTTCTTTTTCAAAAGAGTATTATTATTATGGGCTGCCCATTATAAAAAGCAATAATTATTTCACTTTTGCATATGCATGTGACTTGGTGTTTCTCTTGACAGATTTTCAGGAAGCTTCTCCAGTTTCACAAATTTAATTAGTACATTGGATTTCAAGTTATATACAGCAGATGGTGTGCCTTAGATGATGATAGACTACTGATGACCCTACGTAGTGCAAGTGATAATTGATTGAAGGGAGAAAATGTGTGGGTAAGCAAGATAGAAAGTCAAGAAGATTTAATCACAGTTTGAAGAAGAAGAAGAATTAAAAGTATTGTAATCTAATGGATGAAATTGTCAGTATGATTGGTTTCCTTTTGTGATGCAGAGAACTGCAATAAAAACAGGAATATGGTAGAGATTAATGAATCTGCAGTGCCAACTTTCTTGTGGAAGATGTGTATTCCTTGGACAACAAGATAGATTAATGTTTCAGTCTAAGGATAACTTTTACTGAAAGTAATAAATGATAGCTTCAAATGATAGAATGTACTTTGATCAGAATGCTAAGAATGAAGCCAGCAACAGAAGGAGGTGGTAGAGTCCCAAAGCATACCTTGCAAGTAGAAAACAAGCATACCTGCTCCACATAGTGCTGAGTCCCCCTTATTAGGATATGGGGTGTATAATTCATGGGCCACCAGATGTTGTTGGAGCACAACTCACATCATGAGTTACCACTGACCATTCTGAGTGAGGCTGATGGCAGGTGGAATCTGACAGCATCTGGAAACTAAAGGTTCCTCACCTCTGATTTAGGTGATCATTTAAAATATGACCCACCATCTTTAATAAAAGTAAGTCCTCTTCTGGATCAGACCAGGGGTCCATGTAGTCTGGCATCCTCTTGGCAACAGTAGCTAGTCAAATGCTTCTGGAAATCTTACATGCAGGGCAAATGTCTTCTCCATTCTATCTACATTCTCTTCTCCCCCCCCACCCCCACCTATTCAGCAACGTGGAATTGCTAAATCTGAAAGAGAGCCTTGTTCAGCTTGAGCCTTACAGTCTTCATCACAGGTGTGCCTGGTGCCTCCTTTGAAATCCCCTTTATTTTGCCCAGCATGTCAGCTTGCTGATTTTAATCATGCATATTTTTTTTAATTGTTCCTGCTGGTTTTTACAGCTTTTGGCTATGTTGTTTTTGTTGTTATTTACTATTCTGTTGCCTTTCTCTTTATGGATGTAATTAGAACTACTCTGAGAACTTAAGTTGCTCCAAAATCCTAAGCTAAAAAATGGCATATAAATGTTCTGAACAAATGTATGCATGAGATAAATATACTCTGGACTGAGGTTCCACTCATCTATTGTGCCTAAAATCCATTGATGGTGCTAGCCTCTATTTATGTACCAACCCCTATGCCAGTTGCTATTAATACATCTCCTTTAGGTCAAAGTGTGTGATATAAATGAATGAATGAGAAGGGTACAGGGAAACTGAAGAGATATCTCATTCCTGTGAAGTACTAGTGTGATTAAGGCAGCTATTGAGATGTATGCAAGTTAACTATCAAATCACTAGCCAAGCCATCTGAGCTGTGGAGATTTCTCTAATATCCAGGCAAGATGCATTATGGTGCCCATACTTTTCCAACCTGCTGCTGGGATATGACCACTCACCCAAAGCTGTGAAAGGGCAAGTCCTGAGAAAATTTGGTTGGAAATCTGCTTAATATGACACCAGAAGGTCCTCAACCCAGAAGTAATCTTTTCATCTCAAAGTTTCCTTTGATTCTTTGCTCATATGTTCTTGTGTGTATATGGGGGGGGGGATGGGCGAGATTGTTTGCCCTTTCTGCTGTGTTTGCTTCTTACTTCTATGCTTTTTCTCACCCTTGCTGGTTTTTTCTTTTCTTTTAGACCTCAGGTACAAGCTTGGTTTCAGTTCAAGATAACTGTATGTTTCAAAGTTGTGATAGCTCACTGTTGAATTTTTAAAGAGTTCTTGGAAGCCACATCTCTCTGATTTAGACTCCAATGATGTGAAGTCTCCTGTTTTCTAAAAGCTGATAGCAGCCCAGGCAGCTTGTGAGGTGAGGATAGATGGGATAGAGAAGGAGAGAAAGGCTGTGGAAATCCTTTTATCTTTGGTAATTTTCCAGCTCAGAATCATTCTCCCAAAGCTTCTTTCCCCCCTATCTGTTTGGTGGCTGTGCTGTTGGTAGAGAAGGAGATATAGAAACTTCTGCAACTGAAAATGCAACCTCAGGAGGGTTGATTTTGACTTGGAATATAACCAGGATTTGGGGTGTGGGTGGGGGTGAGCAAGCAGTAAACTACTAGTAACATCTTATTTAAATAATCATTTTTCATGCAAAGTTTATTGTATTCAAGTTGTAATTTTTAGCTGTTTAATGCACTGCCCATAACATTCCCCCCACTGTATTTTTTCACTTTGTTGATTTCTCTTTTATTTTTGAATACATCTCCCCCCACTTAACTGAGTATATCATGTTAACTTTCTGACTTGCTACCTTTCCCCTCCCACTGGAAATGTACACTGCTGTCAACAGCTTTTTCTCCGTCATGAGATTTATCGGCCTGCATTCACATTCAAATATTTCTTCTTATTTAAATTCCCACTGCTTATTTCCTGGCTGTTACTAATTGTCCCATCTAATCCAATCCTATCTAATTTTATTTGTTTTAGCCCTGGGCAATAGCAAAGTTACAGATAAACATACATGCAAAATAAGACAAACTGATGCTGGTGGAGAAAATTATATAAATGAGAATTCATGAAGATCTAGAGTAAAGATCCCACTTTCCTTCCTTGCTAAGCAACGTTCCATAGTTAGATTCATTTTATAGCAAAATGAAATAAAATGAACATGATAAAAAGTGAACAACACACCAAACTATACCCCAAACGATGAGAATCCCATACAAATTTGTATAAGGCCTTCAAGACCTTCCCACCAGGTCCCAAGGACCCGAAGAATGCCAAGAGGTCTCTTATCTCCTAGTGAACCCTCATGCTCAGCCCTCTCAGCCTGGGTCTGGAGTTCTTGTCATCATAGGATCCCTTCTTAATTTGAAATTCCTTCCTCTAAAGCAACAACGTCCAACCGGTTGATGTGATCAACAGATAGATCACCAGGGTTCTCCAGGTCAATTGTGGGAGTTAAAAAAGAGATTGCCCGGTTGCTCCTGAGCAATCGTCATCCCCCTGCCCCTGGTGCTATGTCCCATTGGCGCCGTTGGCGGTGCTGTTAAAGCTTTTATTCCCTTCGTCTGCTGCAAATTTATGCAACCCTTCCCCAAAAAAGCTCAACAACTGTGGTCACCTCCTGCTATAAGAAGCTCAAAATCTCTTGCCCATCCTTATTAAGAAAAGCTCAACAACTCTGGTCTCTCCCCCTAAAAAAAGCTCAGCAACTATGGGCAATGACAATGGGTAGATCATTGCCAGTTTTATTATATTGGGAGTAGATCGCAGTCTCTATAGAGTTGGACGTGGCTGCTCTACAGCATGTATTTCTTATAATACCTATCTCTGAACCAGCTCCTGCTTCTTGTCCATGCTCTAGCTCACTCCTGAGGTGGTTTATGACAATTCACAGAATTTCTTTACAGTATGTGTCTCTTTAAGCAGAAGTTTCTCAGGGACAAATCTTGCCCAATTACTTCAGTTTTGCTACCTTCCTCCCATCCTTCAAATATCTTGGTGCCAATTCCTTCCTCCCTGCCCAGCCTTCACAGGACCTCTCTTATCTTTATTTAGCCCTTCACAGCCTTTGTTTACATGTCCTCTTTTGCTTTCAGCCTCCTAGTCCTTTATTTCTCTCTGAGTTTATGTCCGGAAACATTGAACTTCATCCAGTCCCTTCTGAGTGCGTCTCAAGTTCTCCTGCTCTCTTTCCTTCTGCTTACTCTCTCAAGGACCTTCTCTAGCTGCTGCTCTGCAATCTCTGCCTTTATTTAAAGGCCTGTCAAGTCTCTCTTCTTTTTCTGCAGCCTGGCTCTGCCCTGCCCCTTTTGAGTTCTCTTAAATTCCTAGGACTGGCGCAACCTTTGATTTTCCGACCATGAAGTATGTCAAAGCTTTGCTTGCATTGGTTTAATTCCTTCACCCCAGCCACACTCTCTTTCTGGTGTTTGTGTTCCGTCCTCACTTGCCATTGTCCATTTTTGGAATTGTCCAGCTGTGGATGTAAAGCTTCACCATTTCCCCAATCTTGGGTTTTATTTATCTGTGTGGAACTTGCAGGATGATAGTGATGAGGGGCACCACACACACACCCCTTTCTTGGAAACCTCCAAGGTCTCCACCATGAGTTAGTAACACATTTCTGTCACCGTTCTAAATCCATGAACATGGCACATCTGCTTTACCAAAAGGTGGAGTGATGAGTGAGGAAAACAAAGAGTAAGCAGTCATGTGCACACTCTCAGCTTTCAGTTTGCGCTATTAAAATTTTAATGATAATGATATGCCAGACTTTGCTATCCATCCTGTGAAAGCTTGTCAGATTTCATTTATTCAGCTCATAATAGTCATTAATTCTCTAGCATTACAAGAAAATAACCTGCATGGAATTTCAGGTGATCCTTGGAGTTTGTGTAACAGAAATGCCTGTATGCTCAGTTGCCAGCCACTGGTACAGAAGTTGGTCAATAACAAACTGAATGCCTGTATTCTTATTTAAATTGTGGCAGCACAGTGGGATTTTAATGGTGGATGAAAAATGCATAAAATGCTGGGAAACTTTAAAATAGATCATGCTATCTACTCAAAAAGAAACAAACAACCCCCTCCCCCTTTTTTAAAAAAGCTCCAAGGTGTGCGACTATTCATATACTTAAAATATCCTGACAATGAAACATGCTACTTCTTCTACTTTGGGAAAATATGTTGTTGTTTTTCTGAGGAAAAAATGATAATGTAGTTTAAAGGCTGATTGCTGCCACCGGAGTAATTTATTGGTTTCTCTTATAATACCTGCTGGGAAAGCAAGTAAGAATAGACACAATGGAATTTCCTGCAGTAGTCATTACTCCTTGTGTGGTGATAGGATCAGAAGCCAACATGCAATAACAGCAGTTGCGTTTTAAGGTTCTTGCTATGATAGAGGAAACAGGAGTGGATAAAGTGGCAAGAATTGATTTGCACACAGTAAAACCAGGTGAGTCTTCCTCACTTGACCCACACATGGTGCCATGTTGGTATTGCCAGTGTATGCTGTTTGGTGTGCTGCTATTATTACACATTAACTGAAATGTCCTTCATGAATGAGCATGATCTGCAGGCACTAACAATGTATTTGTCACAAAAGGCTGTCACGATTTTGAGACATGCAAAAATGTGTTTTTCAATGCTCCTTGCATTCCAAGCTATGAGCTGACTTACTAGCTCATGGGACTGTGCCATTAATTAATGTTGCATTGATCCAACCTAGATGGTTAATGGGCTGATTCCCAAAATGTTTCGTAAGGTCTTTGGAAGAGCCTTATATCATAGAAGAGCTGTTAGGTTTTGCTTGCTAGGGGACTTCCCTATTTGTCCAAGCTACTATTAATGGAGAAAGTATTTTTGTTCACAGGCATGCCTTGAAGCTGAGTAGCCTTTGCTCCTTGCATTCAAATCTGTGAGCTGGTTTAGTAGCTCATGGGACTAGGGCATTAATTTATGTCACATTGATTTAACCTAGCACACAAATGGGATCAGAATGGAAATGCACATATTTGCTTTTACAATCCATAATGCATTTTGATTTCTTGCTCCATAAAGTATTGATATTGACAATATGCATGGTATCAAAAAGAAATTCAATTGAAATACTTTCTTCAGAATGCCCAATCGCACATTGCATTGCTTTAATTTACATACCATTGCATGTGCACTAAGCATAACTAAAGTTGATCCCCTGAAATGCAGAGTGTCAGAGAATCAGCAAAAGGATAAATTAGATTGGGTGTTTGTCATCAATTCATATACAGTGCTTGTTCCCTACATAATTTATATTACTTACGCTTTGCATTTATTTGGTAAGAGGAAAATTATAATCATGCAGAAGCCACAGCTCATCTTGCCTGCAAAGATTAATCTAGTAAAAGCATGTCTAAGATGGGCTAAGTGAGAAACAGCTTTCTCCAACATCTGAAACAATGAACAATGCTAGTTTTCCAACTGCTCTACACATCCTCTGTGTTTAAATTAATAACTTTGAATCAGTTGAGAAAGCTAACACAGTGCATCATGAAGCTTGTCTTCCTCTCATGGTATAATAATGTCTCATACTCTGATTGTATTGCACTATGGGATGTGAAACGAACCTTAATTAATATTCTTTCAACTACAATATCTATCACTGTCATATTGGTCTAATATTCATGAGATACCAAGGACTGGATTAATGAATGGAAAACTAAACGAATACTACGATCTCTTCTGCCTGTTATTTGATGGGATGCTTAACCCCTTATTTTCCGCTACTCCAAGCAAGTTGCTTGTCTTTATGCATTTTTAGTTTTTCGCTATGGGCATAGGGATTCCTTATTCATTTCAGTCTGTCCTTTTGTGCTCTCTCCCCAAATTAATCAGTTCACATTTTCAGGTGTTCCATGTGCACATGGGAATGCATGACAACATGAGGACCAAGGCAACTATGTTTCAAAACAGGCATCAGAACTTCAAAATTTGTCATGTTCACTTAAAACTTACTTTTGAAGCCATCACAATGAGATAAATGTATGGCACAGCTCATTTTTGTTCTGGCCCTTTAGTAGTAGCACACTGAAGTCAGGAGACTTCCTTTTTCTAAAAAGCAATCCTATTCTTCCCCCACCCCTGCTCATCCTCAGAAGCTGCTTCACCTAGATGGACCAGGGAGATGTTATCAAGACCATCTTTTGGGGGGAGAAACTTGATGGATGGCTTTAGCTTGCAGACTTCACTGTCTAATTTGGGATTGTGAAGGAACACCTGTTTCAGCCTGATCCAGGTCAGTTAGCTGATGGTTTTCCTGGTTGAGGCAGGCATGTATTATCAGTGATTTATCTTTCAAACTTTATACATGATAACAAACTATCCAAAGGTTTTGAAACCAATATTTACAAAGAGAAATGGTGATAATCCAGTCCTTCACATATTAATGAGATTTTGTTTTTTTGAAGCATACAGCGCACAGGAATGGTAGCATTTTTAAGAGCAGGAGCTAATAAACTAGTATGTATGTTTGCACTTTAGTTGGCTCATGGGAGTGAGATGTGTCACTGATATCATGGCAGAATGTTGGGTGTGAAGCTGTTAAAAGTTTTCCTTAGGAAGAAATAGCCAAGCACACATATTGCTCCTGTGTGGGTTTTTAAGGTGGCATGCGTGCAAATGAGAAGGCTCCAATGCAGTTAGTTGGGGACAAAGTTAATATGACAACAGCAGTTATTTGAGCTTAAATATGAAACTGCAGGAAACCTACAGAAAGAAGGCTTGGGAACTCACACAGAAAGTGAGCTTGGAGGGAAGGAAAACAGTTTGGGAGAGGAGCTTGGGAGCAGTATTTAAAAGTTGCCTTCTCTTTTTACACAATTGTGTGGCAGTCCTGTTTTAAAAACGCAGAATGGCAACTGTCTTGTATAGTTTGGCCTTTCCTTTTAACTGTGTGTTAATGTCAGTGAGTTGTATTCAATTGCTATTTATTTAGAGTTGACCTATTGAAATTATTAGACCTAAGTTCTTCATGGCCATTAATTTCAATGAGTCTACTACAAGTAAACTTTAGCCGAATACAACCCAATGGTTTTCATACTTCTTCTAATGTCTATAGTTCTCATGGACAATACTTTGATTCCACAAAATTAGAGCTTCCATATATCCGGAATTTCTGAGACATAGCCATCGGAAACAGCGTCTGGGCAGAAATTGCTGAGACCCATGTCAGCAGTGTTGTTTCCCCTTCAAAATAGCCCAAAAACTTAAAATTTTTGAACCTAAAAAAAGCTCAACCGCTTTCCTGTTCGGATTTTGAAATATTCGGTATCGTTGTCTATCATTAAACACTGATTAGCTATCTTGGTCAGAAGGCAGTCAATGAAAGACCATCAATCCACCATCCAAAAGTCGCATCAGGCCTTCATTGTTGTGTACCTGCGCTTTGCAACTCTCTGCCATAGTAGACAAGTACCTTCTCTATTGTCTTCTCAGTGCCTACTAAGGTCTTTCCTCTTTCAACAAGCCTTCTAATAACTTTAGCCCAGTTGGTATCAGTGTGGGATTTGGATTGGTTTTCTGTATGGGCTCTTTCTGTTTTAAACTGGTTTTTAAAAAATATTTATAACTTTATAAAAATAGCTTAGATATGCAAGTGTTTTAACTGTTTTTATATTTGTAACTGTTTTATATAGGTTATTATCTTGTGAATCACTTTAGGATGCTTCATGGGATGTGATTCATAAATGAAATTAATTAATTAGCAAGTCTTCAAGCCCCATATAACCCAAACCACAGCACCATTTGATCAGTTCCCTCTAAACTCTTTATGCTCACATGCATTCTTTTCTTAATTAAAACAAGCAAACACTTGATTTGCATTTTTAATACCTTAAACTTGTGGTCACTTTGGAGCCTAAGAAAGAAGGTATATTACACATAGAAACAAACTGATTAGGTAGAATAATAAACAGATACTTCTTATGAACATGTTTCCAGATTAATATATTTCAGTTGGAAAACCTGTTATAATAAATGTTGTCATGAAGAACAGTGCTTCCTAATAGGGCATGATATAGAAAATCTGACAGTGTGCACTCATAAGTAAAATCAGCTTTTCAAAATTTGCTCTGCTATGTGCAGTAAATAATTGTTGATGCCCATGGTGAATAAATAAAAACTCTTGCTCACAAGGGCTGGAGTTTTGCAATAACAGCTGACAAAGGGAATACACGTTTGCAAATAACGTAAGCTGAAATAAAACACTTTTCAGTTGACCTACTCTAAAAGTCATTAGCTAGCAGTATGCTGACAGCATGGAAAAAATAATATTCTGGAGATTTTTATTAGTTTTTCAAGAGAGTTACATTTAAAGCTAGGGCCTATTTATTCAGTTATCTCCCCAATGATCTAATGGACTCCTAATGATCTCATATTGCAGTGTCTTGATGGTGGTGCCTTGTATATTTCAGCTTCAAGCTCATAAAATTCACTGTTCATACTGGAAATCATGTGCCAAGTTGCTTGTTAATGAAGATAGATGTTTTCTGTCATTTAACATCCAGTCAATTATATGTGTACCTGGGATAAAAGGATTCTTGCTAGTCGCTATAAACATGATGGCATAAATAAATTCTGACTTAGGTTAATGGATAGGTTATCTCATTTAGTCAGGTGTTACTTAGAGTAAAGTAAGATCTACAAAAACACCCTGGAATAAAGATAGGAGAAAGTATCTGAATTTATGGCAGGCCACAAGTTTATTGAGTAGCTACAGGATAGTCAACTCAACTTAACTCTGAACTTTTAGTGGGGTACCATAGAATATAGACTCTAAGTTTTTGCCCTTACCCATAGAAATTCCACCCTAGATGTGTTCTTGGCACAGATCAATAATTGGGGTTTTCCTTAAAAAAGCTCAGCAACTTTCAGGATCTTCTGGTTTTTAGTTTTTGAAATATGGCAACCCTAGTGATGAGGCACCACAGCTCATCCAACCTCTGGTCAGTCACATCATTGCTGTTTATCAGGAGGAAGAGAGTGAAGGGTGAGACAACTGTGAGGTTGACAAGATGCAGACACAGCAGTGGAACCAATCCAGTGCTCCGCCAGTGTGGTTGCACCATGCCAACCCTCTCACCCCTTTCCCTCTATTGCCCAGTAAGCAGTGGTGATATGACCAATTGGATGGAAATCTTAGGGAAATCCCAGCAACTCCTCAAGCTGCTCAGCATTTAATTACTTCCTTGCCTCTCAGTCTCTAGTCAGGGCGTTGAGGGAGCTGTCTGCATTTCCACCACGAGGAAAATCACGTGACTACAAGTGGAAGCTTTTCAGTGAAGACCCTTCTGGCCCAGGACTGAATCTAGTGACCCATACTAGACATTTTTATTTATATAAATACTTCCATATTGAAATTTCATTTTTTTAAAAATCAAAGTGCTTTACAAACAATAAAAACCACATAAAAAGGTCAAAATGAATCATTGGATCCTGTTGGACAGGAAGACACAGAAGGCGGCTTCCTGCTCCAGCTAAGTTTTGCTCAAGCAATAAGGGCATTCTGAGCTCTAAGTAGGTTGACCAGGTTCTCCACCTGAAAGTCAAGTTCCAAGTTTGTAACTGCAGCCAATAAAAGAAATCAAGGGGGGAGGGGAGGAGATATTCAAGAATAATTTTACACCCCAGAGTTGATGTTCAGTTTTTCCTTTTCTTAATGTACTCCTACTTAGCAGTAGTTTGAAGACGTCAAATGAAACTTTTAGAACATGAAAGAAACCATGAAGACTAACCATATGGCAAATCATCCGAGTGTGGTTTCCATTAATAACCTCATTGCAGATTCATAAGAGACTGTGCCAATTAGCTTGTATTCTCAAAACATGCTGAGAATGGACCTCATAGAGTGAATTACTTTGAGCCTCTCTCCTCTTTTGACCTTGGGGAAAAAAATATTGCACTTTGTGCAAGTATATCATGTCGGTGATATTAAAATTAACTCTCTGGCACCCAATTCTTACATTAGATTACAAAAATTGAGTGCCAGAGAGTAGTAAATCTAGTTTTCAACACACAACCACAATGTTATATGCATGCTTACTCTTACATAAATCAAAATGATTTCAAAGAACCTTACTCCTGAATAAATATGCTTTGCATTGCATCCTAAATCTGAGAATTGAATGACAGAATTGTTAAACTGATACTCTGGTTTCTCTTCAGATCGTATAAATCTTTCGCCCAGAATTGTTAAACTGGATGAAACAGGAATGCAATTTGGCTACACGTTGATTGAAGCAAGGTACGTATATCCCTGACAAATATTCCAATATTGTCCAGATTTTAGTATGCCAGCAAGTGAGATGACAGCATGTGCAATGGATCAACATCTTGCTATTCCCTCAAATTATTCAAAAAATCTGCTTTTAGTAATTCCACTGTACATTAAACCAGGAGGTACTCTATTTATTTGTTTATAGGCCTCATTTCAAGAAATGTTTTCAATGCAGTTTACAACATAAACACCCTCACAAGCCTGTGAGAAAGACCTGAGTCCATCAGTGCTTTCCCCACTTGTGATGCCAAACGGCTGGTATTCAGAGAGCCCCCCCAAAAAAATCTGGATACCAATAAAAGATGCAACTTCTGTTTTTTTTTTATAAAATTTTTATTGGCTTTTCAACGTATATTAAAAGACATTACAAACAACAAACACAAACAAACAAACATATAAACATGTATAATTTCATAATTTTTTTCATGTACCCAATTTCAACGACTTCCCCATGCCTCCCTTTTCTGCATCCCTGTTTTAAACTTTTTCAGCAACCCCTGATCTGAATTACTTATAAATTCCTTTCTATAACCCTTTTCTTTCCTCTTGTCCAATCATTTATCTCTGCAAATCTGCTATACTTTACCCAAGACATTTTAACACTCACTAATTTTACAACAATTTTTAAGATAAAATTTAAATTTCTTCCAATCTTCTTCCACCATCTCTTTCCCTTGGTCACGGATTCTGCCCGTCATCTCTGCCAGTCCCATATAGTCAATCACCTTCGTCTGCCACTCTTCCAGCGTGGGTAGTTCTTGTGTCTTCCAATACTTTGCTAGTAAAACTCTTGCTGCTGTTGTAGCATACATAAAAAACGTCCTATCTTTCTTTGACACCAATTGGCCTACCATGCCCAGGAGAAAAGCCTCTGGTTTCTTATGAAAGGTACACTTAAGCACCTTCTTAATTTCATTATAAATCATTTCCCAGAAGGCCTTAATCCTTGGGCACGTCCACCAAAGGTGATAGAAAGTACCTTCAGTTTCCTTACATTTCCAGCAATTGTTATTGGGCAGATGATAAATTTTTGCAAGCTTGACTGGAAAAGATGCAACTTCTGAAATAATATCTAGTTCTTTCTTTTGGCATGAATATACATAAAGTCATCCATAACAGCAACAAAGCAGAACAGATTTCACACTTATGCATTCTGCTGTTTGCATTACTGCAAGTTATCTTCTATGTCCACAATAGAAGTTAAACCACGGAGATCCACTACATCGTTTGACATACCTATTGGCATTATACAATTACAGTACACAGTGCTTTCTAAGGAGATTGCGTTAAACTCTTGACTTTTTTGTGGTCTGTGATATTCTTTGAGATGTGCAGCCCTTCAGATTTATCATTAAAACCAAGCAATATACAAATCATTTGCCAATGTAATCATTCATCCTTTAACGGTAAGTCAGATAACCAATGCATCCTGGATAAGCTTCGGCTTGCATCTGTGTGACAGATAAGAAATTCCATTGGACAGGTTGCATCTATGATAGACAGAAGTAATATCTCCAGCAACAGGAGTACTCAACCATTTAAGTCTCTATAAAGTTAACACCTTCCAAGTAAACAGGTTTTATGCAACAAAGGGCTTATGAGAAAAATCTCACAAAATGTTGTATAGCCTATATGAATGATAGGCATATCTTACAGTGATTCACAAAAACTCAGGAAATATGAGAATATTGTGCAGCGTAATGGCTAAACTGCTGGCCACGTTATATGTCAGGATTGGCCTTTAACAAATAAAAACCCCAACCTCTTCCCCAGCCTTATTTAAATCATGGGCAGATGACATGGTGGAACAGTACCACCACTCACCTGAGTTCTGGTCGGTAGAGGCAGGTAGAGGCAGAGAGGTGAGGTGGCAGGGAGGTCTGTGTGGTGCAAATGCACCAGCAGGAGCACCAAATGGCGCTTACTTTGCTTCCACCTCACCCTTCCTAGTAAGCATGATTGACCAGTGGTCAGGTGAGAAGTGCGACCCCACCATTTCCAGTTTAAATGGAAGTTTTGAAATGACCTATTACGGTATATACTATAGAGTTGGGAAAGGTTCAGAAGAGAGCAGCCAAAATGATCAAGGGGGTGGAGTGGCTCTTCCTTGAAGAAAGGTTGCAATGCTTGGGAGGAAGAGTTGAGTAGGTGGTGACATTGTAGAAGCTTATGGAATCATACATGGCCTGGAGAAAGCAGGGAGAGAACAGTTTTTCTCCCTCTCTCATAACACTACAGCTTGTGGACATCCAACGAAGCGAAATGTTGGAAGATTCAGGAGTGATAACAGAATGTAATTTACGCAGCACATGGTCAAACTATGGAACTCGGTCCCACAGGAGGCAGTGATGGCCACAACTTGGATGGCGCTAAAAGATGATTAGACAAATCCATGGAAGAGAGGGCTGTCAATGGCTACTAACCAATAGGTCTATGCTCTGCCTCCTCAGTTGGAGGTAGCACTGCTTCTGAATACCAGTTGCTAGAAACCACAGGAGGGGAGAGGGCTCTTGTGATCAGGTCCTCTTTGCTGGTTTCCCAAAGGCATCTATTTGGCCACTGCGAGAACAGGGCGCAGGACTAGATGGGCCATTGGCCTGATCCAGCAGGCTCTCCTTTTGTTCTGATCTCCCCAGAATGCCTCTGGGACTGATAGTTGTTCTCTTTGACATCTGGTGGGAGGGTGTTCCACAGGGCTGGTGCCACTACCGAGAAGGCCCTCTGCCTGGTTTCCTGTAACTTGGCTTCTCGCAGTGAGGGGACCGCAGGAAGGCCCACGGCACTGGACCTCAGTGTCCGGATAGAACGAGGGGGGTAGAGACACTCCTTCAGATATACTGGACCAAGGCCATTTAGGGCTTTAAAGGTCAGCACCAACCCTTTGAACTGTGCTCGGAAACACACAAGATAGCATTTATATAACCAACCTGAAAAAGCAACAATTAGATCAATACCAGGGACAGCCTAGTTGTGTGTAGGAGTCCTTTTGGAAGCATTCCCGCGTGTTTCAGCAGTCTTTCAAAACAGTGTTTCTTTAACTCTGATTACTCTCTCTCACACACTCATTTTGCTCATTCATTGAGACTTGTCAATGGCTTGTCTTCACCTTGCTTATGAGTTCCCTTCCTTCCTTCCTTCCTTCCTTCCTTCCTTCCTTCCTTCCTTCCTTCCTCCCTTCCTCCCTCCCTCCCTCCCTCCCTCCCTCCCTCCCTCCCTCCTTCCCTCCCTCCCTTCCTTCCTTCCTTCCTGTTTTGTGAAGCGCTTAGTAGTTCGAATTTATAATGGCATTTTTTCTTTACCTTTCAGTTTTGTTTTGTTTTTAAAAAAATATGGCTTATTCCCCCCCCCCCCGCTGAACTTTAACACATCATTAACTTTTGCTGCTTTGTGCATTTTTCTACAGCTTTTTGCATTTATTACACTGACACTAATACAGTTGTTGCTATCCAATAGTCTGGAACACAAAGGACCAGGCAGTGTCTGGGCTAATAGTCAAAATATTTGTACAAGCTGTCTCCCAATATGAAAGAATGCATAATTTAAAGCAATACTATCGGGGGAAAACATTTTCAACTTGCAGTCAAGCAACGTGCTCTAACAAAATATGCTCTCAAATATGGAATGTTGCAGAAATAATCTATTGGTTCCCCACTCAAAAGATGGTGGTGGGATGTTTTATGGTAAGAGGGTATTTATAGAGCATTAATTTACCATATAGTAATGGTAATCAAAAGGGACGTGGGTAGCACTTTGGGTTGAACCACAGAGCCTAGGACTTGCTGATCAGAAGGTCGGCGGTTTGAATCCCCGTGACGGGGTGAGCTCCCGTTGCTCGGTCCCTGCTCCTGCCCACCTAGCAGTTCGAAAGCACATCAAAGTGCAAGTAGATAAATAGGTACCATTCCAGCGGGAAGGTAAACGGCATTTCTGTGCGCTGTTCTGGTTCGCCAGAAGCGGCTTAGTCATGCTGGCCACATGACCCAGAAGCTGTACGCTGGCTCCCTTGGCCAATAAAGCAAGATGAGCGCTGCAACCCCAGTCGGTCACGACTGGATCTAATGGTCAGGGGTCCCTTTACCTTTACCTAATGGTAATCAAATATTAAGAGGAATCATTATGAATAAGTTAAATAATGTATTTTTGTGTGGTGTAGAGGTTAGGGGGTCGAACCAGCATCTGGAAGACTAGAGTTCAAATCACCACTCAGTTATGGAGCTCACTGGGTGACCTTGGGCCAGTCACTGCCTCTCAGCCTAACTTTCCTTTATTGCATAAAGTATCTGTAGCAGTTACAGAGGCATAAACCTTTCTCAGTTACTACAGCCTGATATTTAAGGTAATGGACACTGAGAATTTGAAACAGTAGTTTGTGAAGTCTTGACTCAGTTGACTGAGCTGAGAGATGTATCACCTGTGCTTTTCAGTACATGGGGTTTCCACCACCACCCTTGGCAGCTCTTGTACCATTGCCCCCCAACTTTGCAAGATTAGGGAAAAGTTGGCAGAGATATGGGTTCCACTCATGTTTCCCTGGATGGGTGATCTGTGACCAGTTCCATATATTCCAAATATTAGCACCATCACTATTGCTTGTGACAGTGTTTCATTTTCAGTGCCATAATACCAGCCAAGTCAGTTTGTAGAAATACTGATTTTACTTTCTTAGCTACTTGATAACCCAGTACAGAATCAAGGATCAACTTAAATGTGCATAACTAAGCATTGGATGGTGGCCTAATCCTGGAACTGCTTTTATATTTAGTTTCCTTTTTAAAGAACCAAATCAACAAAAGATCCACTTGCAAGAAAAGTCTGGATTTCCCTTCTCCCCACAAATAGCACCACCTCTAAGGATGGTGACCGACAAGAGAGTTAAAAACGAAGGTTAACTGAAGCTGATGAACAGGGACCCATGAAGGCAGGTCAAAATGAGATTCTGCTGAAAAGCAGCAATATGGGCGGCTTTCATAGGATGTTTCTTTTGTCTGTTGAAAGGGAAAAGAAAGTAGGTGGATTTGTCTCCCATTTTTAAAATGCAGCTGTTTCTACAATCTTTGTATTACTTTTAACAATGTGCCCTTTTGCATCTACCACACAAAGCATCCTCAAAGAGCTTGCTGCTACCGAATTATTTCTGTTTGCTACTTCCCTTAAATATTTGTACAGCCCTACCTGATGCCATTGTTTTCCCCAGCTTATGCAAAGTCTGCTTCCAAGGTCAGGTTGGAGTTTCTCCTGGGTTTGAATTCTTGCCTGTTTCCCCAGGTTGTGCCACAGAGAGGTTTGAAGTTGAGCACAAACATCTGTCTTCTTTTGGAAAAGAAGCTCTTAGGTAGTGCGCCAAAGGAAATTTGAAATCCTGCCAGTGGATCAGATGCACCTATTATTTCAGATGGCGGAGGTTTATTGCGGTATAGTACTTTGACTGCTCTTTCTAAAGTTGTCTCCCACACATTCACAAATTTTTGCTCTAATTGTGGCAGACAGTTCTGGATACTTGTGTTTCAAGATATGCTAAGCAAATCAAATATCATTTCACTATGTAAATAATATTATCACAATGAATTATTCATCTTGTACTCTGATGCACTTTCCTGCCTCTTCAGAAATAGAAATGTACACTTATATAAAATATCTCTCTGAAGACACATTGGAATATTTATGAAAACAATTCATAAAATTAAATCCTGTTAGTTTGAGATTAGTGCTTGACGTTTGTCAGACTAATAACTTTTCATTGCTGGAGGGGACACCCTGACTTTCAATAACGGTAATGAATTCTGTTTGTAAAACATTTTCGACGTTCACCATTTTCACTTCTAGAGCTGATAGCAATTCATTGAAGGTTTGCCCAAAATGTTATATATATATAATCTCTCCTCTTTCCTTTGCATCCGACTGGAAGAATCTGTTGTTTCTATTCTTTAGGTAAAGGTAAAGGGACCCCTGACCATTAGGTCTAGTCATTTCGCTTTATTGGCCAAGGGAGCCGGCGTTTGTCTGCAGACAGCTTCCAGGTCATGTGGCCAGCATGACTAAGCTGCTTCTGGCGAACCAGAGCAGCGCACGGAAATGCTGTTTACCTTCCCGCCGGAGCAGTACCTATTTATCTACTTGCACTTTGACGTGCTTTCGAACTGCTAGGTTGGCAGTTATTCTTTATGTAAATCCAAAATAAACAATATAGCAATGTCAGTCCATCACCTTTTGACATGAATTGCTTGATATATTTGATATTTGAAATATTGATATATTTCCTTATAGCCGTGGGCCAGTGGGAAGAAGCCCCCAAGCTCACCCTTGATTGGCTGCAACCACAGTCAAGTCCCAGCAGCCAGTGTGACTGGCAAAGGAGGAAGTGATGTCTTCCCCCAGCTGTGACAAGGCAGGAACATTGCCCCATCCCCACAGCTGGACCAGACTGTAATCCAATACATCAATCCCAGATTCTTTGCAGAAATAGGCATGATTTAATTTTGCTGTCCTCTCTATTTAGAAGACCAGATATTTTATCTGTTTCCAATAACATTAAGAATTAGCCAGATCTTAGGGAAAAGATCCAAGGGTCATGACAGGTAGCTCAATGAATATTGTATGCCTGTTCTATTTGCTCTTGCAGTAATTAACACTAAGACAGTCCTCACGGGTATAGATCGGGGAATCCCATAAAGAAGTGAAATTAGATATTGCAAACATTCTTTGCCCCCAGTCATTCAACCATCTAATGTGCTCATCGTGGAAGAGTGGGCCCTCATTTAGGTAAGCACGAATAGGGCCTGCAGCAATGTGGAGTGTGTCTTTTCAAGGTTCCAGGCAGCCATATCTTAGTTTCAGATGCTCCACTTATCATTTCCTTGTTTTACATCCCTCCCATCCTGAAGACACTCGTCATTATGCGGCTGCTGAGGATGCTCAGTCCTCATTGGGCTGTGTTGGGAGATAATTTATTTGCTGAGGTTTTTATTTGGAAATTGCTTCAATATATTTTATGGTAAGCCATTCATAAATAGCAATTAATTAATTAATTTGTCCCCTTAAACATCCTGTCACCCTTTTAAAGATCTTTTTCTGCTCTTGCAAACCTTGTGGTTCCATCATGCAACCTGATACTATCCTCTTTTGGCTACATAACTACCTACCATAAATGATGTACTTGAACTAGTTCCTTTTTAAAATGAACTTTCCAAGCTCTGGTTTCCAGTAGCCTTGAGTCTTGAACAGGGTAGTGCACATTGACAATTTGAATTTTGCAAATTGTCACTTACATGAAATGTGGGATCTTAAGTTGATTTAATAATAAAGAAATTGGTTTTCTGGTTCATGTGATGAGCACAACTGAGCATTAACATAATTGGTTTACCAAGCCGCAAGCCTCTTTTATCCAAAGATGTGCCTTTATCGGCCATATGCTTGCGTAGAGTCTTAAAAAAACCAGTGGAAACAATTTTATAGCTTCTCTAGGTAAGTTGATCAGTTGTGTATTTGTTTTTATTAGAAAACAGCTATTCCTAATTTCTTAGAGACCACAGATGGCTTTTAAATAGTAAAATGTTTACTCCTGAGTAAAACTTCACTGAACTAAACGAATAAGTACATTTAGGATCACATCCCCATAGGCAACAAATAGCAGCATGTTATAAGAACGGCTAATTGAACTGGCAGCTGTAGTAAACAAATGAACTAAAAAACAGACACAATACATAAAGAGTTGATCAGGTATTTACTCAGGCTGCTGCTAGGTAAACTTGGCCTAAAGCATAGTCTTACTACATTTCTGATTTCTTTCCTGGTGGGTGCAAGATCCAAACAATTATTCCCAATGGGGACTCCCCTCCCAAAATGAATATTTCTTTTGTGTTTAGTGCTTGATATCCTACAGGTGTTGCTATTAAAACAATATTAAATATTGTTTGCAATTTTTTTTTGTTAGTAAGCCATCTGGAGCCAGATTTTTGTTGTCATCTAAGTATATGCGTGTGAGATTAATTTGTCTATTGTTCTATGTAGCTCATATTTAACTAATTATCTTTTTCAGCAGCATTGTGCACTTTCTCCTGGGATTAAAAAGTTGGTGCAGTGTTTCTTACTTTCAATACAAGCTATGGCAGGAATTCATAATGTGCTTACAACTAAATCAAGGAGCCATTAGCTTGAAACTGACCATACTAAAATCAGAGGGACAATTTCACAGCAAGTTTAATATATAAGGTCAGTGAAGCATTTTGTTCCTTTACTGACACTCTGTTGGTCAGGGCCGGGAGAGACCCAACCCTGTAAATGGAGAAGCCCCTCAAACTGAAAATGGAATGACAGAGATTAGGGTGGGGGATGAATCTCCATTAACAGACAACAGCTGTAACAATATTTTTAAAAAGCTTTTATTTAACAGTGTTGGAGACAGAGTGACATCACAAGTCATGAGTTTGCAGACCCACCAAGTGTCCCTATTTTCCAGGGACAGTCCCGAATTTACAGAAGCTGCCCAGATTTCTGATTTGATACCGGAATGACCCGCTTTTCCTTAGGACACCCCTCTTTTCATCACAGAAATGTTGGAGGATATGGAGTTATCTGCCCAAGCCACTTTGGGTTTTTAATGCTTAATGCTTTATTATTATTTTATATACAGTGTATGTTGGAAGTTTCCCAGAGTGGTTGGGGCAACCCAGTCAGATGAATGGGGTAGAAATAGTAACATTACTACTACTACTACTACTACCACCACTACTACTACTGAATAGGAGGTCCCTATTTTCAATGGAGAAATGTTGGAGGCAATGTGTTTAGGCTTGCCAACGTTTCTGTCCCAGCAGGATTCCTGGGGCTTTGAAACCTGCATGAGTAACAACAGAGAAACAGGAGGAATTTCCCCCATCAGTCTGTCCCTGAACTGATCTATAACTGCCTGTGAAACAGCTTGCAGAGATACTGGATACTGCTAGAACAATAAAAAGGATATTAACTTCCATGGAGGAGTAACTGGATGTGTACTGGTCAGCCTTGCTTCTGGTTTTGCTTTAGTCCTCCTCACATGGCACTGATTGCAGGCAACTTTCTGTTTCTGCACCTATTTAAGAGCTGCTTTAAAAACTTTATACACGTGAAATAGCCAATAGACACACGGCGACAGAAATAATGGCCAAATGATAAATCGAAAAGTATCTCTGGCCAGAGATGCAGGAACTGGTCAGTGTGAGACAGGAAGATGCTGCCCAGATGCCTTTATGGTTCTTTTGTCTCAGCCTCTTTCCCCACATGGGTAAGAGAGAAGACACACCTTTGGTGGATCTTTGGTGGTGGTGGTTGTTCCAAAGGTCAAAGGATTGTTCTTGTATAGTGGTTTCGCTGCCCTGAACCCTTTCCAGGGAACACTGCGCATTGTAGCTCTGTGCTGGTTGGCCAAGGCTGTCTAAAACTGCAATTCAACCATTACCATCCCATGTTGATGACTGGGAGAAGGATGAAGTGCAGCTTCTAAGTGGGCTGCAAATAGAGAAGATCCACTGTGGGTTTTCTGCCATCAGTAGACAGCATAGAGTCCCACTCTGGGGTAGAGCTGGGCTGACCATGGATCTAGATAGGCTGGTACAGCAACTCCTCCCCCCCCAAAAAAACGCACCCACACCTTGACCAGCAGGAGCCAGTAGGGCTATAGATGCAACAGCAACTCTGGCACTTCAGCCATACCCAGAATCTGTCTCTTAGAATGCGTCACATTTCTTTCAGAGTACCCAAGACGATTAAATTGCTTTGAAACTGATATATTTTAAGCATAGGCAGGGCCTTTGTCAATGTTCCTTTGAAGAATGATTTCTGAGCATCAGGCAATTAAAGGGAGGAAAAGTATATATTATTAAATTGTGTTTTTACACTGGTAGCAACGTGTACATAACAAGTCTGTGGCTGCCAGCCTGATCGCTGAAAATAAAAAAACTCCAGGAACTATTTTTATTTAAAAAAGGAAAGAAAAGTCTGTCCTGTGGTTTGTATATTATGTATATGGATGTTGTATATTAATGAAAGCCTCTACAACAACAACACTTTAACTTTCAGTTTACTTGGAAGCTACAAAAAAAATCACCAGTCTAGCATAATAGTAAGCTTCCCATAATAAGTCTTGGGCATTGTGGTAGGCTAGTCTGCCCATGGGGTAAATCTGGCTGAGCGAAAAACAAATACCAGCACAAAAGCACCATGTGAAATGCTCACATTCCATCTGTGAACAAACATCACCCTGCCTCATGCTCCTGGCATACTTTTATTGGCTTCCTGCTTATGGAAATTTTCATCCTGGAGTATTATTAAAAACCAAACAAAGGGATCTCATTCTTCAGCACATCAAGTGAAACCCCAGTGGATTTATGGAAGGCAAATAAACAAAGCCTGCTTCTTTGAGGAATTGTCTTGGAAGAATGTGACATATGGCCGTTCTGCTCTTTGCAACAGCTATCTCTAGAGCAAATACTTTAACATTTGCAATAACAGGAGCACAGAATAATCAAAAGTAAAGCTAAGGAAGAAGAAGACCAAAAGTAATGGGATTCGGTGCAAGTTCATTGTATCTGCAACAAATATATCCGTATTCATATTTAAGTACATTTGAAGCAAGTGAAACCAGCGCCCCCCAATTCAGAAGTAGCAACAGAACAAGAATGCATTCAGGGATGGTTCAGACATGATACTCCAGATTCCTTGTGATGATTGAAAGATTAGGAGTGGGTGACTGTGCTCACCACCCTTCCCCAATCTGGTATCCACCAGTTGTTGATTTCTATCATTCCTATCCCTTGGCCATGCTGTCTGAGACCAATAGGAGCCAAAGTCTAACAATATCTGGGGGGCACCAGGTTGGGAAATGTTAGAATGCCCCCTAAACTCAAATAGAGGCACACAGCGCTGAGACACTTAACTGTAGTTAAGACTGTAATGGCAAGGGCAGCAGAAATTGCCTTGGAGAGGCTGAATTGAAGGAAAGTAAAGATACCCCTGACTGTTAGGCCCAGTCGCAGACGACTGGGGTTGTGGCGCTCATCTTGCTCAATAGGCCGAGGGAGCTGGCGTTTCCGCAAACAGCTTCCAGGTCATGTGGCCAGCGTGACTAAGCTGCTTCTGGCGAACCAGAGCAGCGCATGGAAACGCCGTTTACCTTCCTGCCAGAGCGGTACCTGTTTATCTACTTGCACTTTGAAGTGCTTTCGAACTGATAGGTTGGCAGGAGCTGGGACCGAGCAATGGGAGCTCACCCTGTCGCAGGGATTCGAACCGCTGACCTTCCAATTGGCAAGCCCTAGGCTCTGTGGTTTAGACCACAGCGCCACCCGTGTCCCTTGAAGGAAAGTACCAATCTCATAATTAGGGATAAATATCCATAGCACTATATCTTCCCTGATGCCACTAAGACAAATATATATGGACTGGCATGGCCCAGGGAATGCAGTGTAATAGACATGCATGCTATTTTCTTTGAGGTTGCTTGCTTTTAAAATTGAGCTTGCCTAACTTTCTTACCTGTTTTCAGAGGATTAGCTCTGATAGCCTTTAATTTGCCATATTAACTCTTTGATTGTGCTGGAAGAAATTTAATATAACAGAAGCTTTTGTGGACCACAGTTCACTTTAACTAAAATATTCCTCAATTGCTTATGTTGATGGACTGTAAAATATCCCTCAATGCAATCTACAGGGGTGTAATTTTGTGCAAAGAAAATATGCAGTTTACCAGTTGGCTTTATTTTTTGTGTGTGCTCTTTCTTACATCTAGTTTGTATTCTCAGGAACATACCCTAATGGAATGCATTTCTGGATTTCAGGGCAGAAGCTAATTGAAGTTGCTTTTCAAAGCAGATTCCTGATTTATCTATTTTCTTTCAAGCTGTTTGTTTATCTGTCAGCTATCTGAAGATCTGCATTATCATGAAGGGTGCTCAGTGGCATTTATTGTCTTGTTGATATCTACTGCCCTACAGGGAAATGAAAGCTAAAATGCAAGCTTGGATAACCGTTTAGCTATTCAGCCATTTTGTCAGTTGTGAACCAGGAAGGCCCCAATTTAGACTGTGCCCCTCCTGTGAACTCACTACACAGTTTTATTCAAGTCTCAATCTTAACCCTTCTCTTCCCCCCACCCCCCAGTATTGAGATACCAATACAGACAAGGTTGCTCTAAGGTTTCGTGAGGCAGTAAATTGAAGTTTGTAAAGTTTTGTTTATTTAGAAGCCACTTTCCCACAGTAGACTGTGCTTCAAGCAACTAACAATATTAGTAGTAGTAGTAGTAGTAGTAGTAGCAGTAGTAGTTTTTCTTATTTGTTATTCACCATGAGGGCCCAAAGCATATTAGGGTTAAAACAAGTAATCAAGTTTTTAAGGCATTTTCATATATTTAATCATTAAGATTATTTTTTTTGACAGCAATGAAAACATTTTTGTATTTCCTTACCGCATTTATGCTCACAGCAATTTGTATGTCAAGAGGCAACTTAGAGCAAAAGACTGTTGTCCTGAAGCCAGATATTAACAAGAATAGTGTCACACACCACCCAAATCTCTGAGCACTGTGCAATTACAGGGGTTCCAGACCCTTACCCAGGGTTTGTGTTTCCTTAGGAATGAGGCACAGTGGAGATGGTGGTGCCTTTATGATATATGGTTTATTTACACATATATACAACTTGAGCCCACAATGGAGGGATTCATAGCATTAAGAGCCCAACAGGGTCTTGCATTCTGAGTTAGATACAGAATGCCCTCTAGGTAAATAGAAGGAATAGATTGAGATTCAACTGACACCTTCTAGAGGAAGGGGTGGAAGAGGCCATTTTTACCCACCTCCCACACACCAACTTTTCAGGGAGTTGCAAGGAAAAAGAAGAATAAGCAAAAATCACCTCATTTCTCCAGTGGGAATATCCCATGAGTGGAGTTCTGTTTCTGGGAAGTATTATTCCCACAGTATTATTTTATGCCTATAAAGAGCTTGGAGGAATCAGTGAAGATTTATGTCCTAATGCATTGTTTTACAATTGAAGCTTATAGGATCAGAGTCCCAGTTTATTAAAAACCAATGGATTAGTGCCCCAGTAATAGTGGGTGGGCACAATGCCAATCTCTGCACCTGTAACAATTCACAATGTAATTGTACAGGAAGAGATGGTAGAGAAATGGATTATTAGCAATCATGTTCAGATAATCTGTTGTTAAAGGCTGAACTGTTAAAGGGGTTTGGGCTCCGTCCTTGAGTTTATAGAAGTGGTACTTGGGGAAAATTTGCTCTTTTGTGTTGCATTTGCAATGGCCAAGCTAGGATTTCAATAGCTAGTTCTGACAACCCCCTGCATTCTTAAAGCCGAACTGCATAAAATCCTCTAGAGCAGTGATATTGTATGCCAAATGAGCCCATAATAGATCATGGTCATATCTAACCATTACACAAAATTATGTGCTCGGAGCACTCTTCTCCAATATTGACAACAGAAGTAGAAATCCCAAACATATTGCAATATATTTCTCCAAGGGGGGAGGGAAGCAATCCATTATTTATCGCCATCATAACGTGAGGAGATGTTGACAGCTACAGACCAATGCATTGTATAATCCTGGGAGAAGTAATAAAGGCAGACACATTTGCATTCAATAAATGCAACAGCAGCACACTCCAATAATGATATTACCTTATAAATAATTTAAAATGAATGAAAATGCAGTGTAAAAATTTCACAGATAACGGGGTCAGAGCCATTTCTTTTGATTACTTGCGATCACAGCAAAGCAATTCATCTCCAGGCAGTTGTCCTGTTAACGATTTTGAAAGAGTAATTATCTAATTCAAGTTTGTTGCGGTGCACATTTAATCCCAGGATCTCCAACAGGAAAGCAAGAAGCTTAACCCCGCCTCACCAAAAAAAACCCAACAGCAGCCACCAAACAGCAGCAATAGCAACAACTCTTTAGCCCACTAGTACAAGGATGGGGTCCTCCAGACTTCTCTACATGACCCTTGGAACTCTCACAAGGCCACACTCTCACAAAGTCACCTGTCACCAGCCACGCCTTAGAATAATAGAAGGGATCCCTGAATAAATAAATAATAAATAAATATAGTAAATTAATATTGTACAGGTCGTTCAATGGCTATAAACATTTTGGAACATGCTATTGGTACTGCACAGATGCATAGGCAAACACATACTTAAAAATAATATTTAATAATATCTAGCAATCATATATTTAAGTCATATGTTTCTTTTTAGGCCACTTGAGATCTTGAACAAATATCAGATTCCTCCCAGTATATCCAATTTTGCAGCCATTAAAGCAGTCACTTTATAACCAATAAAGTTTGATATTTCCATATTTTTTGTCTACTGTTTATATTTCCGACTTCAGAGACGACAAGATTTTTAAACACTCATTTCCCCTGACTTTGGCTTCTCTGCCTGCTTCTTTATCTTTTCTTTCCACATGGGCAGGAGATAGAAAGCATGCTGGGCGCTCAGATAATTTATTTCCCCCGCCCTTGAGCTTAATTTTTTTTTTAATTCGCTTTGTAAGGATTTTTCCCTTTGATATTTCATGTTAAAGTGGCCTTACAAAAAATAAAAAAAGGAAACCTAGCTTTCTTTGTGAGAGAAGACTGAATGTATTAAAAGGTATACACAATTGCATTCTTTTGTAACTATTCCCATTGGGAGAATGGCTTTCAGGAGACACAGAGTGTTGTTGGATTATAAGTTCCCCTTGTATTGCTAGCCTTCGTTTCCTTCTACGTATCTCTCCTCCCACCTCTCTTTTTGGAAAAGCTGTGTTTGGTATAAGCGAGATTTTCTGAGTGCAACTTTAAGTACACCTATTCTGCTGGTAACAATGCTTTGCAAAGGCACGCCTGTGGCGCTACCTTGAGATACATCCATTCAAAGCGCATTCCAAGGGAGGCAAAGAAGCTTGAAAACACATTGCTGTGGATATTTACAAATGTTAATTCTTAACTGATGGCACATCTCTGCCTTTTTTCAAGATACTGAAGGAGAGGGACTCTGATTTAGAAGGAAGCGTAAAAAGAAAAGAGGGTGATTTGTTGTAAATGGAAATAAGTGGAATACAGTCATCGTTTTGTTACATGCCACCCAATTCTCAAAGCAGTGACAAAATCCAGGGTCAGGTTTCCCTGGAATAAAGGTCAGCGGAGACTGTGGTGGCTTTAGAATATATGGTTTCAATTACACATATATCTGCCCTCCTTTCCCTACAGGTGGGCACCAAGCGAGGCTCACCTGGGCGGGTGCCACCCACCTGCTTGAGCTGGCCTTTGACCCGCCCTCAGCTAGGGAGGACAATGGATGGCCAGCCGGGGATGGGCCTAAGGCCAAAAGAAAAGAGGCTGACTCCTGGGCTCAAGCCTCTTTTGCCGTTCTTCCTTCCAGGATCAAGATCAGGATCAGGAGTGTATCCAGGCGGCCGGACTGAGGTAAGTAACCAGCCTTCTTTACTTTTGCCTGGGTGGGGGGGGGATTTGCCCCTCTGCCAGGTTAGGCCGCATTTTAGCGTGCTCGGTTGGAGCTTTTCCCTGGCAGCAGTGGGGGGGGGGAGCTGGCTCCTCCACCGGTAGCTGCTTGCATTTGGGTGGGGGGGCATTGCTCCCCACCGCCGCCTTCCTACCCAGGTGGGCAGAACGGGGCTCCAGCAGGGCTGCAGCTGTGGCCTGCTTGCTTTTACGGTGGGGGGTGGCACCGGGAGGACAGCGTGGGCACGGGAGGGGCTCACAGAACCAGCACCCCAAAAGATATTGATTCCCTATTAGGTTTCTGGGAGCCACGCAAAGCCCAGCACAGAGCAAACATGTTTCTCTCCCCAGCTTCCAGCCTGCTTCCACTTCACACACATGTACAACTCTGGCTATTGTACCAGCATCTCTTAAAGTTTATGTAGCTAGCATGTTTATGCTTGTCTTGTGCCATGAGACAATAAACGCTTTGTATTCTAAACTGAACTGAGTGGGAAAGGAGTTTTCTTATCTCTGGAAAAGGCTGACTACTGGAAAGCAGGAAAACTGGTGTTCTGCTGGAAGACTTGGCTGGAGCTGTGTATTCTCTGCTGACCACACTGGCTGAAGTATGGTGTAGTACCAAAAACAGATGATGGGGCCAGGTCTAACAAGTTATGGGCCAACTGACTTCTGCACAGTGCTATTTTTCTAGCAAAAGAAGTATTGGAGCTCACCATGAACTTCTCCCTTGTTCTCTTAGAATAGTGATGGTTGCCCACCTGAGAGGAGCTGGAACTGAGATCCTGTGAGCTCTGGCTGATAACAGCCCTGCTTCTACAAATCATAACAAGGATTTGATGAAGAGCAGACCTAGCATGCTCCTCCCCACTTGCCTTCATTGTTGGAACACCTGACCAGAACACCTGAGTGGGGCTTAAATACTAGAGAATATATGGGGAATAGTTTGAAAGGATGGATGGCCTCAAAGCGTGTTATCAAAATGGAAGCAACCACTGGCACTGGCCAAAAATTAGCAACCTGGTGTTTGAGACTTCCCTCTGATGGCTACAGTAGCATTAGCCTCAATCTTGCTTCAGTAGCTTGATAAAAGAACATAAGAAATGGAAGAATAGCAGAAAAGATTGGCATTATTTTGGGAGATAGACTAGCCTTCCACTATGTTGTACAAGCTCTAAAATAATCAGTTTTCAGAAACTGGGAAGTTAGAAAATAAAGCACAGTGAGGCATCAGTAGATACCGGTACAATCCTTATTATATACCTAGGCAATCAAAATGGAACCTTCCAATATAGTCCCAGGTGAGAACAGTACAGGCTCTCAACACTGAAAGAAAAGCTAAGGTAGACCTAATGGTAAAGAAAGATTTCCTTTTGTGTCATTACAACAGATGTAAACAAGAAATATATTCTATTCACTTACCATTTAGAGCTGGGAACAAGTTTATTTTCTCCAAGAAATGCATTATTTTATAATGTGTTTTTATTTTATTGGAAAAAGAAAAGAGTAATACTCCAAACTTATTTTTGTTGCTCCTCCTGATGGTTTATCTGCTGAAAGCTCTCAAGCTGCTAACAGCATCACCAGTGACCACAAGATTCCAAACTTCTCGAACAATATATAAAAATCAAAATGCAGCTAAGCTTCAAAATTCACACTCTTCTGAAGTTTGCAGTGCAGCTCTCCAGCACTCCCTCCGAAAGGCATATAAAAATGCATATACTGGGAGAAAATGAACAAAAAAGATTATTTATATTAAAAAATGGAGGAGAGACATAAGACTTCCTATGCATGTTTAATATTTGTCACTGGTTATTCCCATTTCAACACATGCCAAACACCCGGGTAGAAAAGCGTAAATGACAGGCTTGTGGGAACAAATCAAATCAAATTTCAAATTCATGTTCTATCATAACGGTGAAGGGAAAACAAATTGTCCAGATGCCAAATTAGTTTTGGCAGCCTCATTCTTACAGCATTCTTCCTATTGATTGTATTTATCAGTTCAGAGGAAACAAATAGCTGGCTATGGATGAAAATAATTAACAGCAAGAGAAAAGGAATGGCGAGGCTCAGCCGTCAAGGAGAGCAGCGTCTTAACGGAGATATTGATGTTCTTTCACAGAAGTGTCAAGAAGAAATGGAAAGATAGCAGGGCAATTTCCTTTGCAGTTATAACTACAAAATATCTTTAAACTCTAACAGTCATATATACCAGGATGTAATTCCATTTCCAGCAGGCTGGTTTATCTTGGCTTTCCTCTGATAGGAAAAGAAGAAAAATGGGTTCCAAGAGAGTTTTTGTTTATTTGTCTTCCCGGGACCATTGACTGTTGTCTCTGTGTTCCTTGCCCTAATGTGTCACTGTGATGGGGAAAGCAAGAACAATGCACACATATAGGGGATATTACAGTGAGGCCCAGTGGGGCCATTAGACTTCTTTAAGGAGTCTTGCAGCCATTTCATCCAATGACTTCCTTTTCAGCTGTTAATAACTTGACTGAGAAATACACTCTGGGTGAAGTTTGGTGTGCAGGCTCTCCTTGAAGCACATTTATACTTTATAAGAATGAATTCTATTTTACTTCTGACTTGAAAAGGGCATGGAGTATGGTGTTGAATGGCTAAGTGACTACGGGGAACAAAATCAGCCCTAACCTCTTCTCACTTGGATGTAGAAAGGCACTGATGTGGAAGGAATCGGCCCAATATAGGGATCCCCAGTCAGAACTGGGGAATTTGAGCTGACACCTCCTGCATGAGCAGGGAAGAGGGATAACTCACGCGCCGCTCTCTCTAGGACCCAGCAGCAGAGGGCAGAGCAGCAGCAAGTGATGGCACCTCATCCCTGCCAGCCTTTACCCTGAACAAAGTTTAGCCCTTACTAAGGCCAAGCTTTGTGCCTGTTGGGGAAAAAATGGGGAGGATGATTTTGTGTCCAGAACCTGTTGAGTGAACAGGGGTTAGTGTGCATCTGGTAGGATGCTGTAGCAGTTGGTGGGGTGGCACTGCTCACCTGATTTCCCCTACCTGTTGTTGCTGTGGTGTACCAGGAGGTTGAGAGGGTAGTGGTGGTGAAGTCAGTGATGCACAAATGCACTGATGGAGCCAACATGATGCTCCAGCTGCTGCATTTGTATTGCAATAGCCTTGCCACTGCCTCATCCCTCCTGCTTGCCCTGTCAGAATGGCACAACTGTGGATGGCTGCATGTATTTCTTTATGAAGAACAACCACCTATTTCAAGGATCCCTCCAAATCTGAAGGGCTATCTACTACAAAACTAGTTTAAAGATGAAGAGCCTTAAGAAAGAAGAACAGGGAACTCTGGGGACCGGGGGTGTGCAGGGGAATCTCCTACAACTCTCAGAATGCTTAACAAACTAAAGTTCCCAGAATCCTTTGGGGGAAGCCATGGCTGTCCAAAGTGATATTATAGTGGCTTAAATGAATGGTGTCAATGTAGCCTAAGATGGAGGAGGCCCAGGTTTAGATGCTTGTTCAGCCATGAAATTTAGTGGGTGGCCTTGGCCAGTCATAATCTGCAGAGGGAAAACCATGCGTGGCGCCTTAAGCTCCATGGGATCTAATTATACCATAATATATAAAATACTGGTTGGTCTAGTGTATAAGATTAAACTGGAAAATGGGGGCAGAGTGCCTGTGCATTTAATTATTCTTTTTTTGCTTGGTGTGACTGGGTGTTTTGCATTTGTTACCTACTCTGACCCTTCAAGACACATTTTAGAAAGTTGCAACATTAAATTCTGCCAGAGGTACAACTTTCTCATGGATGGGTGGACTGTAAAGTATTATCAGAACTGGACACCCTCTTTGTATTGCCACGCACAGGGCGAATGGTGAATTACGGAAACTCAAGTTTGTTGTTATGCAGCTGCCAGTCTCTAATTAAATGAAATATTTGGAACTACTGAAAAAGTTGCCCATGTCAGTGACAGATGCTAGGCATTATTTAACAGAACTGAGGAATATGCGATCATTGCTAAAGCTGTCACACTTTATATATATCTCGTAAAATAATTGTGCAGCCTCAAAGGGCTTGGTTAACACTTAACACAACAAATTTCTAGGTCACAATATAAAACATGACATTAATTTACTGCTACTGTACTTCATAATGCCTGAACACAAAGCAGTGTTGCCTATTGGGTGGGAGCGGGAAGGGATTTATTACTGTCATTGTAAGTTAGAATTTGAGGTTTTAATTTCAAAGACGCTTCCTTGCTTTCAGATGGAAAAGACAGGAGACATTCGTTAGATTGCTTTGCAATACCACCTTTGGCTTTTGCAAAGAGAAAAATGACAGAC
Organism: Podarcis raffonei; assembly: GCF_027172205.1. Classification (NCBI taxonomy): domain Eukaryota; kingdom Metazoa; phylum Chordata; class Lepidosauria; order Squamata; family Lacertidae; genus Podarcis; species Podarcis raffonei. Next base: position 42,512,744 of record NC_070606.1, on the reverse strand, counting down.
ATCAGAAGTAGCTTTGCATTAAGGTAAGGCAAGGAATACTTTCAGCTAATGGATGATTACATTCCATTTACATATATTTTTCCTCTAATTATTTTGTGCACAAAAATCATTGCCCTGCTAAATGATGTGAAGCCTTTTCTACAGTGAAGCGCTAACAATTTGCCTGGCTCATGTGTGTAATTAGTTTAATTAGCACTGTAATTTTAATGGGAGTAACAATGTCTACTGTGTGTGCTTTCTTCCTTGCCGGACACAGCTGAAAGCTGTATTTCTCATTTCAGCAGATTCTTTAAGTGTTGTAGCAATTACATTTTATTTGTGTGAAATCTGAATAGAACAAAAGCGTTCTACCTTGTTCGTAGTGCTCAGGTTTGTTCCTTTTAGATTAATTATACATGCTCACTTATCTGTATTTAGGGAAAGAGCTAAAGTGCTGCGAATATCCACCATCATAGGCACATCAGTAGTTTTTTAAGACATGTTGCTCAAGAAGGAGAACACCTTAAAAATGCATTAAGGCACATCAGAATTTGTCTGCTGCAACATCACCTTAAAGCATGTGATGATCATCTGCCCTGCAGCAGATAAATGGAAATGCGCTTATTTAGTATTAAACATTCTGGTTCTTGTGATGTGGCTTGCTGCAAGAAAGCTTTATGATACAATACTTCAGAATGTTCCTCCAGGATTTTTTTGGTAACTTTTTCTTACTGCAAGAGACTAATACAGCTAACCCTTTTAGAAGTAATGTTTTGTCTTTCTGACGTAAGGAGTCCCAAAATGGGCTGGGAAAATGGTCAGAGCTGATTCAAAGCATTTTGCTGCTCAAGTTGAAGTACAAAATGGAGCCTCCCCTCATTCCCTACTCTAAAGCCAACTCAACTGGAAGCTTAATTTTACCACACCTGAAGGCAGCACCTCTGTTCTTCAGCATCTCATTGCTGCTGCCCAAGCCCCAGCATCGGCCACCAGAGGCAGCTGTCTCACTCTGCCTGTTGGTAGGGGTGATACAGATAAAACTATAGATACTTATCACACCTGCTGTCTTTTGTATTGATAGGGTGGTGGGGATGGTCCATGATTTCCCTAGCCAAGGGCTTAAATTGCAGCAAAACAGTCCTGTTCCTGGGACCATATTTCCACGTGCCACTATAGTAACAGCTATGGACCATAAATGCGCTCCCAACTCAGGAGTGGCACAAATGTGCAGAAAAAACCAAGTCATTTGGCAACTGGGAAAGAAGCACTGCAGCAGCTGTGCAAATATCAGAGCAGGCGGGAGCTGTGCTAGGCATAGCTGTCAGCTTACAGATTTGAAAATAAGGGACCAGCAGCCTCAAAAATAAGGGATCAGCAGCCAAAATAAGGGATTTTCTGGGCACAGGTATGTTCAATTTCTGAGCCCCTCCAAGCCAAAGGCAGAAAGCCCAGCCAGCAGCCAAACAAAGCCTCAAGCCTCAAGGAAAACCACCGCCACCCCTCTGCTGGGAAGTGCTGAGCAAAGGTGAGTCCCCAGGCAACGCAGCCGATTTGATCAGCACAAGGCATGCAAGCTCCACCCCCCAGTCATTCTTAGACTTCTTATTAGGTGAGCAACGCAGCCAAGCAACACAGTTGGAGCCTCCCTCCTCCCTGGCCAGCAGGGAGGGAGGGAGAGGAGCTGCTTCCTTTGAAACCCGGGAAATTTAAGGGACATCATCAATAAGGGACAGCAGCGGGACATGGCGCTGGGATAAGGGACTGTCCTGCCAAATAATGGATGCTTGACAGCTATGGTGCTAGGCTATGTGTGCTGAACCATCTCATGCCAAAGTGCCTACTGGAGAGATCCCAAAGCTCTGCCCTTTGCTTTGTACAGGGGAAAACACCAAGCAATAGCATAGACTACATCATTCCTCCAGGGATGACGGGTCTCACAGGCAAAGCTTATACTTGCAAGGTTCTAATGCATCCATGAAGGCCCAAATCCTGGCACAGGTCACACCATACTTCCAGAGTACATTTCACATGCTTGGATTCCCCCCCCCCCCCCAAGAATCCTGAGAGTTCCTGGAAGCTACACAGAGCTACATTGCCCAGCAGAAATAACAATCCACAGTTCCCAGGGTTCTTGGGGGGAGGCTATGCATTTTGAATTTGCATTGTATGTGTTTTAAATGTATGGTGCAAATGCCCTCCCCTGCCTGAGCACACACATTCATTTCATTGTCTTTGCCGTGTTGTGTGAATGGCATTAGGTAGGATTTTCTGCAACTTAGAAAGTCATGCATACTTTGTTAATCAGATATTGGTTGAACTAATTATATTTGTGTACAAAAGAGAGAGGCTAGCCTTTCCCGCTCCAAAGAGAAGAAACTAGCATTTGTAAACTGCACAATAAAATGTACATGCCAGCATCCTCATTCAGATACTACCAACTCCTTCTACCATACTGCAAAATCCAAAATAAAGCATTACTTGAATAGATACAGAGAACTGAAATGCACCCACACTTAGGCTACTTTTATTTTCACGGCATCCAAAGAATCTGCAAGATAGCACAGCTGATCTCCTTCATTAGGACCTAAAGACCATTTCATTTTGCAAGGTTAAATCTGACCTGCAGGTATTTGTTGTAAATAAAATAGCCGCCTTGTTGTTTTGTTTATGTCTTGGCTGTGATAAAAGTCATATTGTGCTTAATGTTACACTCCTGTTGAGTGGAGAGATAATGGTATCAATTCAGAGACTGCAGAAATGGAAGATTTTATTTCTAGAATCACTGACATTAATAGCTGTTTTATGTTGCGTACAAACAAATTGAATCATAGCTTTGTGAAGATAGTGTTATGTTCCCCTGGCCCATGCCGATTCCTACATGCTGTGCTGGAGAACACTTCTGATGCAGTAACAACTGAATATATTTGGGTTTGTTCCCCAGAAGGTTGGACGCAAACCAACGGATTCAAACTGCAAGACAAATGATTTGGAATAAATATTGCGAAGAACCCCTTTGATGGAACAGTGGAACAGAAGGCTTCTGAAGGTGGTACATTCTCCATCGTTACAAGTTTTTAAGCAGAAACTGAATGATGACCTACAGGGATGTTGTGGTAGTAGTTTTCTTGTCCGGGGGGCGGCGGTGGGGGGGGGGAGTTGCCAGCTGAATTTTGAGGTTGCTTCAGTGATTCTCTATAATTATAATGGATTGCTTTTTAAATGGAAACCGGCCAGGTTTTAACTAGTAAGGGAGTAAAACGGGTATCTGTTCATTTCACAAAGTGGCTTGAGTCAATGGAGTAAAAATAAGGATGCACCAATCAGTCTATTTGTAGTCTGTGTCACTTTTACTTGTGTTCTTACAGGTCTGATTTGTCCTGTTTCTATATTAATTTTTTAAAAAATCTGTGTGAAAATTCAAGTTAAAAATTCAAGTTAAGCCAGCCTTGTAAATAAGTTTGCAGAAGAGACTAGCCTGAAAATGTGTTTACTAGGTTGGGCGGGAGAGAGTGCCACCTCACTTGCAGCAACCAACTGCATTTCTATGCAGGGCATGGAGCCAGGGGTAACCAAGTTCCATTTCACACATTAAGTCCTGAAGGTGCAAAGAATGGACTTAGCCATCATCCCTAAGTAAAATGGATGCAGTGTAGCATCACAGTGGCAGGCTATGCTTTGACCTTTTGAGCATTCATTAAATTGTCTACAGGGAGCCCCTGCACTTATGCAAAGGATATAGATGTTCCAGTGGATGGGTCAAGTACACATTACTGCTTACTTCACACATACGTACACTCCAACACAGTTTTACCCTTAATGAATTTTTAAAAGGGCTTTGGTTTGAAACAAATGTGAAGGAGTTGGGTGAAACTCAACTGTTCTAGCTTAAACAGTTTACGGAGCACAGGTGAAAATGGAATTGGAAAAAAAAGTATAGTGGTACTTCGGTCTATGAAGAGTCCTGTTAATGAACTATTCGGGTAATGAACTCCGCAAAACCGAAAGTAGGTATTCTGGCTTGCGAACTTTGCCTCGAAAACCGAATGGTGGAAGGGCACCGGTGGCGGGAGGCCTCAGTAGGGAAAGTGCGCCTTGGTTTGAGAACACTTTGGTTTAAGAACGGACCTCTGGAACAGGTTAAGTTCGTAAACCGAGGTACCACTGTAGTAGCTACCTTTTGAATATACGAAAACTGTGATATCTACTCATGTCCAGAACAGGTAGAATGGTGGCTTTAATACTCAGTTTATTATGTGCACAGCAACTACAAAACCCTGCTTCCATTTGCATGCCTCCCAGTCATCTTCTTCTGCTTGTGGATAACCTTAATTACTTCGCTTCATTTCTATTGCTTTCTAAAAACGTTACAGAACTTCACAGTTAGCACTGCTACTGCCATGGCATTCACTGTTCCATGTCAGTTTGGATGATGTTTTCCTGTCAGTACCTGACTGCATCTTCCTATTGAGGAACTGGAGGCATGATGAGGAGCGTCTTGTTCAGCGATGTGATATCCTCCTTGGCACTTCCAGTTCCTTGACAGCAATGCCTACTGAACACCTGACATCATGCCAGACCGACGCGGTCCCAACAAGGCATGGCAGCAGGTGGCAGGACAACTGTTCCTCTTGATGATAAATAAAAATCTGGGTTCACTTGAAGTTTCAATTGCCCACAATTCTTCTCTTCCATGTTTTCTTGCTGATCCCCACCATTACACTGAACAAGAACAGAACATCCGCAATGGAAGGGCATGATGGGCAATTTATGGGTCCAACAAATCACTATACAGGAGAGACAATATTATGGAAATATGCAGGAGACACAATGCTAAGGAAACCCAAACTCTCTTTTTTGTGTAATATTTTTTCTTAGATTCCCCACCCCCTGCTAGGTAAGTAATATTTTACTTTGTAGATGATCACACCTGCTTGATACATCAGTTGCACTGGTGCAGTCAAGCTAAATGTGACATTAAATGGGCTAATTTTTTACAGGAGGGTTTCATAATCCAGTGGACATTGCACAGGCATGCTCAAAACACACACTGTGGTTACGGCCAATTTTAATATGAAAGCAGCTACGTGGGATATTCTGTATGGGGAAGCAGTTTCAATGCACCTGAACATCATGTTTAAATAAGGTCTGGGATGTGAATGACTGAGGACTGTATAAAACATTATTATTGAGATGGGATTCCTGAGAAGAGATGTGGGTGCTGGAACTACAAGGCTGTGTTGATAAAAGTGCCTTCACCTGGGAATGTTGGCAGGCATTTCTTGGGACAGAACTAGTCCCATACTGACATTTTTTCACTGGAGTCTCATCCATGGATGGCTGTGGGAACAATGTTCTCACATAGGGAAAGAATGAATGAGGCCTAAGAAAGAAAACTTTCTCTGAGGGGAAAAACCACACAATTCTGTTAATTATAGATAGATGTGGGGGGGGGGCACACCACACCAATTGTTTCATTTTATGTCTCATAATTTTATTTATTTCATTTATTTCTCAGAAACAAATTCCACTGAATTCTACTCCCAGCTAACCATGCATAGAGCTGCAGCCTAAGTCTGTTTTGTGTTTATCATGCAGCAGCATACCTGTTTACAAGTGTTTATTGGATTAAACAATTAGAAAATATTTATCCCTTTAGTGTTGTTGGTTGTTTTTTTTTGCAGGATTAATATGTTTGCTACATAGAGATCATTTTAATCCTATCCCAAGCCCATTAGCAATTATCAGGAAGCTGGTGGATTTTGTTTAACTAGCCCAGCTTAGTTTAGAAACCATGTTTTCCATTCTAAGTCTTATCATTAATAACTCTGTCAAATAAATTAGCACTTAACCTGCTACTCTCCCCCTGGCTAATCCTGAAACATTCCGAGTATGTGACCTTTCAAAACGTACACATGGAACCTATAAGCAGCAACACTGGTACAGCACTTCATTAAATCAGTCTAAAGGGCTCCAGTTTCGTTTTGCACTAATCAGAGTGTGTTGGAGGCAATCAGCCTCTGAGAATACCAGTTGCTGGAAATTACAAGTGAGAAAGTACTGTTGCACTCACATTCTGCTCGAGGGCTTCCCATAGGCATCTGGTTAGTCACTATGAGAACAGGATGCTGGATTAGATGATCCAATGGCCTGATCCAGTCACTGAAAATCTTGGGAACTATGATTTGTTTAAAAAGCTGGGGATTTTAGTTCTGTGAGGTTGTTGTTTAGTTGTTTAGTTGTGTCCGACTCTTCGTGACCCCATGGACCAGAGCACGCCAGGCGCTCGTATCTTCCACTGCCTCCTGCACTTTGCTCAAACTCATGCTGGTAGCTTCGAGAACACTGTCCCACCATCTCATCCTCTGTCGTCCCCTTCTCCTTGTGCCCTCCATCTTTCCCAACATCAGGGTCTTTTCCAGGGAGTCTTCTCTTCTCATGAGGTGGCCAAAATATTGGAGCCTCAGCTTCAGGATCTGTCCTTCCAGTGAGAACTCAGGGCCGATTTCCTTAAGAATGGATACGTTTGATCTTCTTGCAGTCCATGGGACTCTCAAGAGTCTCCTCCAGCACCATAATTCAAAAGCATCAATTCTTCGGCGATCAGCCTTCTTTATGGTCCAGCTCTCACTTCCATACAGTTCTGTGAGGTAAGCACCATTAACTAAGTATGGTTCTCAGGTTGTTTCTTTTTGAGGAAGCTATAATCGGTATAAAGTGGTATAAGCGTGCTTTAAATCTATGGTGTGGCTAGGGCCTAATTTTGCTTCCTGCTCGGTCATTGATTAAAGGCTGTTATTTGTTCTGTGATGGCTCATTTATTCATAAATGTAAGGGACTACTTGTGGCTGCAGTGGATGAGTGATGGACGCAAGTTAACCACAAAGACTGCTTGTCATCCCCAAGTATGCATGGCGAAATGTTTTTTTTTTAAAAAAATCCATCTGTTCCTTCATACCTCGCTCACCTTTAGCTGCAGATTCATTTGCAGTGTCTTGAGTGCTGTTTAAAACAACTGCACTATGTGCATGCGCACACACACACTCCTACTACACAAACACACACTTTCCAGGCTAGATATCATGCAAGGCTCTTTGAAAATTTCAGTGGAAATCAATGCACAAACAAGTAGAAAAGGAATATTGAACTAGAGATATCCTAAGGGAACCATTTGTTGTGACTTCACAGGTACTTTAGCAGTCTAGGATGGCATATGTCAACCCCCACGCTTTGTTGGAGCGATGAACACAGGAATATCAGCTACTCTTTGCACATGGCAGGGGTACTAACCAATTTTAATAGCATATCTAGACATTCCTAGAGGATCCTTTTGTTAACAGCATTATATGCTATTAATAATAGCTGCATTAACAATAATTTCTGCCCGCCAGGTAAGCCTAAAAGAACTGAAACCCAGCAGAATCATTTACCTGGTGGAAAATAAACTGACAAAATATCAAACAACTCGTGGCTTCTTTTTTAAAACACACACACGCACAAAATTAAACTAATCACCAGCTAGAATTGGTGTATCACAATCTACTGCTATCCATTTCCAGTTCTTATAGAGGTATTTGCCCTTTCTTGACCTTGGAGCATCAGCACAGTAGCCTTGAAGATGGATTCAATTAACAAAAGTGATAGATTCTGACCTTTTGGTGACTGTTGTTCTATCCTTGATTCAACTGTTGTTCTATCCTTGATTTGTTGAATCAATACGAACTAAAAATATAAGCAACCCAACCATTGTAGCTAGAAAAAAACACAAGGAAACTACTCCTGGAAGAATTGTACGTTACCTTTATAGCGTGAACCCATATCATACTGAAGCATGTGATTGTATTGTTCTTTGTAGCTCAGCTCCAAGCCAACAGCATTCAAGGCTTTGCCTGTCAAGGTCTACTGTAATACCAGAACAGATCAACTTCCTGCCAGACAACGCTTGGAGCCTGGAGGCTGGATAGGTGGCTGTTCCCCATTCTGTTCCTTTATTGTTTCAGAATTTTGATCTAACTGCATTCTGTTACTCTGCTAATCCTTAATTCTCTTTTAAGTAGAATAATACTTTTCACCATCAGATAATTTGCACCTTTATCTTTGTACAGTACTAATGTGCACAAACATATTGAGAAAAACACAGCAAAAAATGCAGTTGGTCTAATTATACATAAAATGATTGCACTGAGATTCTTTGGTGTTGTGTTTTACAAAAAACCTACAGTGTGCACACATCAATGTATAGAAGGGCTAAATATGTGAGGGGTCATGCTGAGCCCCAAAATTCTCCTTGTATCTGCAGTAGCTTTTTAAAAAAATAAAAATAAAAATATTCCAGTCTGTTTCTGAGTCCATCTATGCTCCCTCCACTTTGATCTATAATTCAGATTCTGAGCTGTTCTATGTAAAATAAAGCTGTGTTTCCCATTCACCATAATGGGGAATCTAAAAAATGACTATAATTCCTCCCCCCACTTTTGGCCAAAGTGAATGAAAAGAATAGGCACAGGAGGTCCTTCAGAGTAGATTTAAGACTTCTAAATTGCAGACAAATATGTTCAGGGTCTTTTTGAAGGCGAAGTAAAAGGAATTCAGTTTCATAGTCCCTCAGGAGGAAGAGGGTGGGGCTTTATCTTTTGCTTTTTCTTATCTTACAATAACGAACAGGGGCTCAGTGGTGTGAGTTGTTCCTTGCACATTTATTTATTTAAGCTTTACATTGACCCTTTCCTTCCAGTGCCTGTATGTGTCTTCCAATATGCTTTACAATGTGAGGCTGTCTAGAATGCTGTCTGCAGAGTTCTGAAGATCTCTGATGGGTTTCTTAGTTAAAGCAGAGCTTGTAGGATTTATTTAGCAAACTTAAATGCTGTTGACTGGTTTTTTTTTAATATAAAAAACCCACATCTGCTGCTGTGCTTTAACCCCCCCCCCCCAATCTTCAGTACCTTGCAGGCATCATTTTGGAAAGGTTCTCCAGGGCCCATGGACCTAGATAAAAATGAGATAAATGGAAACAAACAATCATATATTGAAGAAAAGGACAGAAGTTTATTGGGAGGTGGGAAAGACCCCCAAATCACTCAAATTTGCCTTGTTATTGCCCCCACCCAGAGCTGATGATGCACCCTTAAAATATATGAAAGGACTGAATCTTGAGACAAACAGCTCATGTACAATGTTCCTTACAAACTTTCGGAAATATTAAAAAATAAATGAAACTATGTAAGAATCCTAATACATGTTCCAGTTAAGACACTGTAATTCGGCGAGTAGAATTTTTGACTCACCCCTAGCTAAGAACATGAATCCTGCGATTACATGGTTTCTGGATGTGACAGACTGTAAGTGACATTGTAGATTTAATTTGAAGTGCTGGGGAAATTGTGTCATTTATTTAATGCCTGTAAGTGCTGAAGGGCTTCAGGACACGTGTATTTTCTCCCTTACTTGCTCCATGGAAACATGAGTGTGGAGTTGGAGCAGGCCTAGAAATATTCTACAAATATGCAGAACTACATATTTTACCTGTTTCCATTCTTGACTTTGCTGAGGTAATGTGAATAGTGTATATATGTGTGCGCGCACACACACATCCCACTCGCACACAACCATCATAGTGTGTGCTGTGAAATCAATCAATCAATCAATCAATCAATCAATTGGCCTTGTCTCACCAGGGGCTGCTGCCCAAGCAAGGGAAGGCAGCCTTTGACTGAGGCATGGGGCAGGAGTTGTCTTCTCTCCACCTCCACCATGCATCTGTGCCCCCATCCTGGCATCAGTTCGCCCTTCTTAGCCATCACCCTTTGTGGCCAGCCACCACTGCATGCACTGGCTCCCCTAGGGCAGACAGGGAGGCAGGCAGGCTTGGGAAAGGCCAGGCAACAGCCCCAAGCGATTTCCAGTGTGAGCCTCCCTCTCTCTTCCCCATGTACCCTCACACAGGGCCCCAGAATGTAACTCCCCACTTAAGTGGAGGGACACTTGTATTTCATAAGCCTTCCTGCACAGACTCTACAGGGACATTTATCTTTCCACAAATATCATTCTTTTGTACCCAACTGGGGGGGGGGGGCGAGGATCAAAAATTTTGAAATAGAGTGGGCGATAACAACAACAATAACAACAACAATAACAACATTAATAATAATTTAATTTATATCCCACCCATCTGGCTGGGTTTACCCAGCCACTCTGGGCTGCTTACAATATATATGAAAACACGACAAAACATCAAACATTAAAAAACAAAATACCCTATACAAGAAACAAACTGTTATGTACTGAAGTTCTCACCCTGGGCCAGCAGGGGGATACTGTAGATAGTTATGCAAATGAAGGATCGAAAGTGACGTTCAGTGATTGGATAGTTTTAGAAAGTTGCTACAGTTACGTTGTTCTGGAGCTCTATATAAGCAGGCTGACTGGGCTCTTCAGTTCAGTTCTGTTCCAGCTTACAAATAAAGAGCTGCTTTGGAAGAATCGCTGTGTCGTCTGATATGTTCACCCACAACTTAACACAAACAAACAAACCAATAAATCAATAGAAACCAATAACAACAGCAACAACAATAATAACAAACAGTTTACAGTTATACCCAAATTAAAACAACTGCCAACCCCAACTAAACATTTAACCAACAACAACCCAACAAAAACAAAACAGAGGAATCAAAACTAGAAACATTTTAAAATTTTAAACCATTTTAGCCAGTTGCCCCAACCCAAGAGTTGTTCCAGCAATGTCCCTCCGGTATCCCAGGAGCCTTTTAGCTCAGGCATAGGTCTTGGCCCTCCAGATGTTTTGGGACTACAACTCCCATCATCCCTAGCTAACAGGACCAGTGGTCAGGGATGATGGGAGTTGTAGTCCTAAAACATCTGGAGGGCCGAGTTTGCCTATGCGTGTTTTAGCTGTTCAGGGTGAGTCTGGGCCCTGCCCTAGACCAGGTGGAAATGGGCCTTGCAGCAGGGGGCAGCCTTCTGTCCAGCACTCAGGCAGCAGCAATGTCCCTCCTGCCTTCCAGGATTGTCAGGGAAGGCCAATGAACAGTGGGGAGGGTTTAGCGGTGCATCCCTTCCAATCATATCTTCCCTCTCACAAGCAGCCTCATCTGTGCCACCCACTCTATATTTTTGCTTTAAAAAGAATATATGTGATTGGGAATACTGTGTATTCTTTGCAACGCTCTACCCTCATGGGGAGAATGAAGTGGGCAGGCTGCAGGAGAAAGACTCTCAGCAGCCTCCAGCTCTGACACTATGTTTTGTTGCCTTTATTGAATTCCATCTCTTGCTATATATTTGTTCGCATGCTTCTGGGCAAAATGAAAAGGTGAGTAATCAAGGCCCCTGGTGATTTTAAAGTGGCTTAAAGCCCTTCCTTAGCCATTCTATCAGAACTTTTGTTTTTGATCACCTGTCCATGCCATGCGCCTATATCTATATTTACACTATGTCTTTATTCAACACCCAATACTGGGAATACCGAACTATCTCTTGGGAAGGCTGTTTGGTACACTACTAAATCAGCTTTTCTAAACAACAGCAACTTTTAAAAAAAGAGTAATCCCCAAGCCAAGCTGTCTCATAAAAATTGTTAAATCACACATTCGCTTCGTACCTGTGCTATTAAGTTGGTCCTGAAATGAATGCTTGGCTGAACAACAAACACATAAACAGGGGAAATCCAACACAAATGAGTTGAGAAATAAGCCATGTGTTAAACTATTTGCATACCAGTGTCTGTCTCCACACACCCACACCCACACCCACCAAGGAGATGTTCAAGATCAGATATTTGCGTGTTCAGACCCAGAGACCTCCCCCCTAAATAAAGACACATTTGACTCAAATTTTAGTTTTGGTTTTTGGCAGAATTTAGCCCACAACTTTATTGATTACAGAAAAGTGAGTGGTTGCACAAGCTCTGGTTCGACTAGCTCCCTACAATCTTGCAGGTAGCGCTGACCCAGAGCTCTATCATGTCAGCCAAAGGTGAACACCTGAGGTAGCTGAAAAGCCCGGGAACAGACTCTGTTCACTCCCCAGATGCTCCCCTGGACTCAGGCATGGGCACAACCCCCTCATGGGGGTTGACCAAACCAAGTTGAGTCCCTGGATTCCTTTAACATAATACCCTTCACATAGGGATGGCGAGACCATTCTCCCATCCCTATCACCTGAACCAATACCTATCCGCAACCTTACAAATTGTGACGAATTGCTATGCGGCAGGCGAAACCCAAATGGCCACAGCCAATCAGCCAAGTGGGGAAAATTCCTGCCGTGCCCCTGTCCCAATGACAGACAACACATGACGGCATAGCAAGGTCAATCGCAAAAATACCCTAAATATAGGGAGAGGTGGGCGGGTGTTCCGATGCACGAACTGAAAGAGAAAGCTCTGGGACACGTGCAAGGGATTATACAGGTCCCTCGATCCATTTCAACTGCACTCATTGGCCAAATTACACCCAGCAATGAGGGACCTACTAATCGGGCGTTGTGGCTATCCAATAGACCCACCCACAACCAGGAAGTCAGTCTCCAGGTCTCAACACAGCACGTGCCCTCTTTTAGGGAGGACACAATCTCCAACTTTTTCAGACCAAGGACCCATCTTTCGGTGACCCATTTCGGAATCTTTTACCATATATTTGCATGGTGGTAGTGCTTCTGTTGTAACCCACCTTGGATCAGACTGCAACTCACTAGCGGTTCCTGACTGACCAGCTAAAGACCAGTGTTCAAGAGAACCTAAATAATGGTTTAGATCAGTGGTGGGGAATGTCAGCCCTGGGAGCTCAGTAAGTCCTCTACCTGGCCCTTGGGGCTCTTTCCAGGCCACAGACCCCATTGCCCCTGCTCCCTGCTCACCTCAGGTGCTGTTGCCTTGCTGGAATGTTTCCTTGACCTGTGCTAATACCTCTTGCTTTCCTGGATAGAGGATGGAGAGATATGTGGGAGGATGGGTGCGTATAAATTTTTGACTCTGCTAGAATACAAGCCACGGGACAAGGACAAGGGCCAGCTACTTTTCCCCTTTACCTTACCCCAGCACATGCCCTCCTCCAAGCTTCCACATGATGAAATATGGGGGGAAAGGATTCCCCACCCCAGTTCAGATGATTTGAGGTATTGATTCCAAATGGTGGATTAGGTCCTACTAGTTAATGTGGCATCTCCTACAATGTGTTTTATTTTATTTTTTTATAAAATATTTATTAGGGTTTTACAAAAAGCAGAAGTTTACAGAATAAAAAGAAAACAAGAGAAAAAAGAAAAATACAAAAAATACAAAAATACATAGAAAAAAGAAAATACAAAATACAAAAAAAGTAGGAAAAGTTAAAAACAAATCCATTTTTTTTCATATCTTGAAACTCGTTTGCTTATTTCCTTGACCTCCTCACACCTCCCTTTTTTGTATTTCCGTTCACATAGTCAGCTCAGCAAATCCTTACCCTCTTTCATTTATCTTAACTCTATATCTCAACATATTATAACTATATATTTTCATCCATTATCAATCCATTTTTACATGTTCTTATTGGCCTTGTTGCTAATGGCACTTAATTTCAATCCAGCATCATTTTAACATTCATTAATTTTACAATATTTCTGCAAATAGTCTTTGAATTTCTTCCAATCTTCTTCCACCGACTCTTCTCCCTGGTCTTGGATTCTGCCAGTCATTTCTGCCAGTTCCATATAGTCCATCACCTTCATCTGCCACTCTTCCAGGGTGGGTAAATCTTGTGTCTTCCAATACTTTGCAATAAGTATTCTTGCTGCTGTTGTAGCATACATAAAGAAAGTTCTATCCTTCTTTGGCACCAATTAGCCGACTATGCCCAGGAGAAAGGCCTCTGGTTTCTTCAGGAAGGTATATTTAAATACCTTTTTCATTTCATTATAGATCATCTCCCAGAAAGCCTTGCTCTTTGGGCACGTCCAACAAAGGTGAAAGAATATACCTTCATTTTCTTTACATTTCCAACATTTATTATTGGGCAAATGATAAATTTTTGCAAGCTTGACTGGTGTCATGTACCACCTGTATATCATTTTCATAATATTCTCTCTTAGGGCATTACATGCCGTAAATTTCATACCTGTGGTCCACAACTGTTCCCAGTCAGCGAACATAATGTTATGTCCAACATCTTGTGCCCATTTAATCATAGCAGATTTAACCGTTTCATCCTGAGTATTCCATTTTAACAGCAAGTTATACATTCTTGAAAGTATCTTTGTTTTGGGATCTAACAGTTCTGTTTCCAATTTTGATTTTTCCACCTGGAAGCCAATTTTTTTGTCAAAATTATAAGCCTCCCTTATTTGATAATAGTGAAGCCAGTCTCGCACTTTTTCTTTTAATTTCTCAAAACTCTGCAATTTCAATTTGACACCTTCTTGCTCCAAAATTTCCCAATATTTCGGCCATTTGGCCTCCATATTGAGCTTTTTCTGAGCCTTTGCTTCCATCGGTGACAATCACCTTGGGGTTTTATTTTCAAGTAAGTCTTTATATCTTATCCAGACATTAAACAATGCTTTCCTGACAATATGGTTTTTAAATGCTTTGTGTGCTTTAACCTTGTCATACCACAAATATGCATGCCAACCAAAAACATTGTTAAAACCTTCCAAATCCAAAATGTCTGTGTTCTCAAGAAGCAGCCATTCTTTCAACCAGCAGAATGCTGCTGATTCATAATAAAGTTTAAGGTCTGGCAGGGCAAATCCACCTCTTTCCTTTGCATCAGTTAATATTTTAAATTTTATTCTGGGCTTCTTGCCCTGCCAGACAAATCTAGAAATGTCTCTCTGCCACTTCTTGAAACAGTCCATTTTGTCCAAAATTTGCAATGATTGAAACAAAAATAACATTCTTGGCAATACATTCGTCTTTATAACAGCAATTCGACCCAACAAGGAAAGCTTCAAATTTGACCATATTTCTAAGTCCTTTTTCACTTCTGACCAACATTTCTCATAATTGTCTTTAAATAGGTTTAAGTTCTTAGCAGTCATATTAACCCCCAGGTATTTTACTTTCTTAACCAATGTTAAACCTGTCTCCTTCTGAAACCTCTCTTTCTCAAACGGTGTTAAGTTTTTCTCAAGAACTTTAGTTTTTAACTTGTTCAACTTAAATGCTGCCACATGACCAAATTCTTGAATCAATTCTAATACTCTTTTAGTACTAGATTCTGGCCCCTGTAACGTCAATACTAAGTCATCTGCAAAAGCTTTCAATTTGTATTGTTTGGCTCCAACCTGTATACCTTTAATCAGACGGTCCCTTCTAATCATATTTAGCAAAACCTCCAGGACCGAAATAAAAAGCAATGGGGAAACTGGGCAGCCTTGTCGTGTACCTTTCTCTGTCTTAAATTCCTCTGTCACCACATTGTTAACTATTAGTTTAGCCTTTTGTTCTGAGTAAATTGCACTTATACCATTTTCAAACCCTTGACCAACCCCCATCCCCTGAAGATTTTTCTTCATGAAACTCCAAGAAATATTATCAAAGGCTTTCTCTGCATCTACAAAAATTAAAACTGCTTTGGTATTAATGTTCACTTGCAACTTCTCCAAAATGTTAATTATATTCCTCGTGTTGTCAGACAAGTGTCTACCTGGGAGAAAGCCAGCTTGGTCCTTGTGTATCTCTTCCACTAATACTTTTTTTAATCTTTTAGCCAAAATATCAGCAAATATTTTGTAATCCACATTGAGCAGGGATATGGGGCGGTAGTTCTTAAGTTGTGTTTTTTCAGACTCAGTTTTCGGTATAAGCGTAATATAAGCTTACTTCCACGACTCTGGCGCTTTCCCCCCCTCCAAAATTTCATTACAGACCTCCTTTAGTGGTTGAATTATCCAATCCTTCAAGGATCTATAATATTTTGAGGTTAAGCCATCCGGCCCTGGAGATTTGCCCAACTGCATATTCTGGATGGCACCTTCCACCTCCTGTTCTGTTATTTTATAGTTCAGCATTAACTTATTTTCTTGAGAGATTTTTTGTAGTCCATTTGTTTTTAAAAATTGGTCTATATCAAACTCTTTCTGTGGCCCTTGTGTATATAACTGTTTAAAGTACCTCTGGAAGCATTTTCTAATTTCCACTGGATTCTGAATGTTCTTTCCTTCCACTTCCAAATTAGTAATAGTGTTAAGCTTTTGTCTTTTTTTCATTTGCCAAGCTAACAATTTTCCACATTTATTAGCCGATTCAAATGTCCTTTGTCTCATTTGTTTAATTTTCCATTCAATTTCCTGGTTCATCATCTTCATGTATTGCACTTGATATGACTTTATGTCTCTCAGAATCTCTTGTGACTTTGGTTTCGCTCTCAATTTCTTCTCACCCTCTTTTATTTTTTCCAAAATTTTATCTTTTTTCTCATTTTGAGCTCTCTTCTTTATTGCATTCTGTTGAATCAGAAACCCCCTCATAACTGCTTTGCTTGTGTCCCAGATTACTCTTTTTTCAATGGTGGTATTCAAATTTATCTCAAAATAGTCTCTCAAGGTTTTTTGGGCCTTCTTGGTGACCTCTTGATCTCTAAACAAGGTGTCATTCATCCTCCATCTGAAGGAACCGGTTGGTGTTAATTTCATCTCCATTTTCACAGCATTATGGTCGGAGCAGGTTTTAGGGCAAATTTCCACTTTTTGGGTCTTAGGTGCCAGTCCTCTAGTTATCCAGATTTGGTCAATTCTTGTCCATGTCATTTTGGCTTCAGAGAAGAAGGTTCCCTCTCTACCCAAGGGATTCTTTGTTCTCCAAATGTCAATCAAGTCCATATTGTCAGTCATCTCAAAAAAGGTTTTTGGTAGTCTGCCATCTTTAGTAACTACCTGTCTCTGCGACTTGTCCATGTTTGTAGATACCACTCCATTCATATCTCCCATCATGATAATGTTGTAATCCATATAGTCTAACAATGTCTCATGCAACTTCTTAAAGAATTCAGATTTCCCCTCATTTGGTGCGTATACTCCTACTATAAAAAAATTTTCTCCTTGTGTTTGAATTTCAATTGCCACAAATCTTCCTTGGTCATCTTTAAAAACAAATTTCGGTGATAGGCTCTCTTTTGCATAAATTACTACTCCTCTCTTTTTAACCTTGTCCGATGAAATAAACTCTTGGCCCAATCTTTTATTAATCAATACTTTCCTATGTAGCCTTATCACATGTGTTTCCTGTAAACAAATCAAGTCCAATTGTTCCTTTTTCAGTAAATGAAAGACTTTTTCCCTTTTCTCCGGGGAGTTAAATCCATGAATATTCCAACTTAATAGTTGCAGAGACATGGTGTGTTTATTTTGCTTTTCCTCCAACTGCTCCCAATAATTGTTCTTGTTCTGACGGTGGTATCACTTTCTCTAGCTTGTCCAATCCCAAAGGTAGTGGTACTATGTCTTGTGTTCCTGGTTTTAAAGCTCTTGGCTCTTCTTCAGCTTCTTTTTGAAGGTCTTCTCCGTGTTCTCTCAGAAATTTTTCCTTATCTTCCACTGATCTTATTTTAAACTTTCCCCCTTTAAAGGTAAAAGATAGGCTTTGGGGGAATTCCCACCTAAAAATAGTTCTGTTTCCTCTTAACAGGGCCACCAGATCTCCGTAGTTGGACCTGAGGTCCAAAAGGTGTTTCGGGATGTCCTTAAATATCTCCACTCTTGATTCGTTTATTTCCAAGGTCTTCTGGAAGTGCAGACTCAATATTCTGTCTCTCTCCTCTTTTGATCGGAGGGTAATCAAACAGTCTCTCACCCTGTTCTTTCTCCCCCCTCTTCCAAGTCTAAAAGCGCTTACTATCTTGAAGTCTAACTTGTCTGAGTCCAAGTTCCAAAAGTCTGCAAATTCCTGCGTAAGAAAGTCACTCAAACTATCTTTCTCAAGTTCAGGTACAGCCCTGATCCTTAGATTTGTCTGTTTTTCTTTTAATTCAATCATAGACAGCAATGACTTGTGGTCCTCAAGCTGCCTACATATCGGTGGTATCTTTTCCTCTACAGCCAATACTTTTTCCTTTGCTTCTTCAGCTGTCTTTCGGTTCGAAGTGGATTCCTGCAGCAATTTCTCAATAGATTCTGTATTTGAGTTCACCTTCTGCCCCAAGTTATTGATGCTTAAAGTGTTTTGATCAATTTTAGTTGTTGCTTCAGCAACTTGTTTACTTAGTTTTTCCAAAGATTCCAAATTTTTTCCTAATGCTGAAGCTAATCCCTCTTCAGATGCCATTCCTTTAAGCCCAACTTGAGCAGGATCTTCCCCTGGTGGGGCAGGAGGGCCATATGCTGATGCTCTACACTGCTGCAGTCTAGTTTTACCCGATCTTGTTGTTTTTTCCTGAGTCAAATTTGCCATAACACTTTATCTAAGGATCAAGGTCAGTCCCACGGTTACTTATTTTGTAGTGGAAAATTCCCCTGGCCAGTTTAGTGGAAAATTCCCTGGCCAATTGTAACAATTTCAAAGTTCCTCTAGGGGGACACAGTAACCGTCCAAACTTGTAACAATAAAGTAACTTTTCCAACTTTCAGAAATCCCCCCTTTAACGAAAAAAGCAACAGTTTCAAGTCCGGAGAAACCCTTCAGAGTCAAAGTATCTCTCTTACAGAGTTAGCTGTCAAAAAGTTGCATTTTCCTTAAACAGTGCGATTCACAATACGGCAGTTCTATTGTCCCTTGGCAGTCCATTCCCAGGCATTAAGTGGTGGTCTTTGTTCCCTTTCTCTCTTTTTTTGCAGGCAAAAAGTACTTCCCCTTCTCCCTCCCCTCTCCTGCACCTCAGGGAGGGAGTTCTCTTTTATTGATGTTAGGATTTGAGTCTTTTTCAACGCGATTTTCAGGGTCTTAGCTAAGACAGTCTTTGCTTTGATCTGTTTACAAGAAACGGAAGGCGGACTTCCTGTTTGCACCTTCCCGCTTCGGTACCAAATTTAGTATTTTTTCCTTAATCCCCGGTCTTTAGACTTGACCTACTCACGGGTAGTTGTTTAATAGCCGAATTGTCACAGGAAAAAGGTCAGCGCTCTCCGGCAACAGCTGTGCGGCTTCACTCCATGGAAGAAGCAATTGACTCTCAGCACCGCGCCAAACACCCCGTTACGCTCCGGAGCTCGTTACTGGGCTCCTTTGCCAATTGGGGGGGGGCGCTGAAGGTGCCCGCCAAGTCCCACGGTCACAGGCTTCACCCGCCTGTGGTTTCAGAGGGGTCCCCGCTTCGCCGTAGCGGCAAGACCCGATTTCCGCGGAGCTGTGTCCCTCAGAACTCAGAGGGATTCCGCCATTGCCGATAGCGCCGCCTCCGGAAGTCCCTCCTGCAATGTGTTTTAGTTAAGTCGTGGAGCATCTGCTTTGTAAGTTCCCAAGTTCAATCCCCAGTATGTCCAGGTAGGATTGGAAAGGTTCCCTGTCAGAAACCATGGGAAACCAGTCTGTGTGGACAATGCTGAGCTAGGAAGACCAATGGTCAGACTTTTGTTTCTAACAAGGGTGGAAACTAGACTTGAGATAGTAAAATCCAAATTTGGATCATTCACCTGCTGCATATTTATTGCCACTGCCACATGCTAAGACCTGTGGGTTGAGACCCCTGTGCAGTCTTCAGAAAACCCTTAAGTAGGCTGTTCTAGCCTGGGACAACTAAGAGAATCCTATATAATAATGCAAACTCATTTTGTTTGTGCTGATCCTAATTTAGCCAAAATTCAGCATCCACACAGAAGAGGGAAATACCATCAGTGTTGGAGGAATACCAAGGATTGCAGAAGTAAAAACAACAAGAAGAAGAACAACCAACCTTGGGGAAGAATAACCCTAAGGGATGAAAAAAGTTAAAATAGGGGGAAATAGCCCTAAGGGCCAACACTCCCTACAATGCAGACTAAGTGTGCTTAGTTTAAGGAGGACTGAGAAACTATGATGATGGTGGAATAGAAGTTTGGACCTCCCTGTCCCTTGAGTTGCATTAAACAATTTCAATATGGAATTTTTTGATGTCTATTAAAGGTACATTTATTCACTTGGGCTGTTGGGGCATCCTAATTTATGTGCTTATGTGGATGTGTTAACAGCTGCAGTCTTGGTTACTGTGATTTGAAAATTGCTTGGTATTAATGATTTGGTGCATGGTGATTTTATTGCATGGTATCTTCAGCTTTTAAAAAAGCATATTATACTCCCATGTGGTCTTTGATGAAGGGTGGTCTATAAATGATGTTGATGATTAAACAATAATAAGACATATTTGGCTGACACTCTGAACCAGACCAATCCAAAGTGCAACATGTTTCAGTGCCCACTTTTTGAGGGTTCTAAATTTAAATTTTCGTTTTCAGCCTTAACTACGAATCATCCAGATGATTTTCAGAACAAACCTCATGATGGAACCTTTGCTGATATGATTTCAAAAAGTGATCTATTTTTTGTTTTGACAGAAACTCCAGGCTTTTCTGCATAACTTATTAAAGTATAGATTAAAAGTGACATGTTGATTTGCTGCAGACTTTGAGGATTTCTTTTTATACTTTCTGCCTCCAGCATTATACAGTCCACTGAACAAATAGCTTGTATATGAATCCACTTTCCCCCTCCCCTTCTCCCCTTTTTAATCTTGGGACTCAGTGTTTCTCATTCTAATATTATGCATTCCGAATACATCCAACAAAAAGGAAAACAGAATGACTGAACTAATGCCAGCTAGACTTGACACACACTTCACAGGGGAAAAAAAATTTCAATGGCTCTAAAACTGGCATTGAGCTTTCCTGCAATGTATTGTTTTGGCACCTTTTTTCTTTAATTAGTTGATAGACCTGATAGGGTTTATGTTTTGGCTCAGCCTTCACTTCAGAGCCTCAAAGCTAGACCATTCTCCTTTCCATGCTAACATCACTTTCCATTGTAGGAACACAGGAATGCATCTTACACTGAGCTGGACCATTAGTCCATTTCGCTCATGATTGTCCACTCTCCCTGGCAGTGGCTCTCCAGAGTTCCAGACACAGGTTTCTCCCAGCCCAACCTGGAAATACCAGGTACTGAATCTGGGAGAGATGCTCCATCAACAGACGCTCTGTTGTGATCTCAGTTGCAGTCACATAGCAGTGAAAGTCAGGGGAAGGGTAGAGAACATGCAGATCATGGCAGAGAACATGCAGAAAGTATCATGTCCAGCCACTGACATGTCCAGTGAAACAAAGATTTTGATAGCAAGTGGTGGTATCTAAGACCTTGGAGAGAGTAGACAAGAATATGTTCCATGAGAAAATAGTTGAACCTGGCAGAATCCTATGTTCCTAAGTGACCTCAGATTTTCTCGGCAAACTATATCACCCATATTGCACCCTGTTCTGCACTAGTTCCCAGCACAGGACTCCCAATTGCCTATTCAGATATCCCTTAAAATATCCCTCACACTCCTTTAGTAGATCTGAGCAGCTTCCTCCAATTTGAAGGTCTTATTTCTTCATATGTCAGGATCAGGCCACCTGATCCAGGCATATGATCTCTATTTTTTTACATTGGCATATGCTAGCAATGGAGGACCTTTTGCATACCAAACATATGCTTCTGTGCATGATTACATATTACATATTGCTAGATTACATGTTACATATTGCTAGACACACATTTCCTAAGGCCCTGTTTTGGTTCTCACCATGCATACCCTCCAAGTATCCCTCTGATCCAGGAACAGTCCTGGAATTAGCTGCAAGGTAGCTGCAAGGTAGCTGCAAGGTAGCTGCAAGGAAGCATCCTGTTGCCTCTCCATGGCCTCTCCATGGCTGCTGCTGCTGCTGGCCAACCTCTCCTGGGCAGCTTGTAGTGGTTGCTGGAGAGAGGTTGAGGAGAGGCTACCACCGCTGAGGCCCAGCCTGTGTGACACGGTGGCTCTGAGGGGCAGGCAGAGGGCAGAGAAGAAAGGAGGAGCAGAGCGAAGGAGTCTTGATTTGAAAGAAAAACAAAAACAATACTTTGTGTGTCCGTGTCTAATCTTGCCCTTTTCTAATATTTATTTATTGATGTGTGGTTGTTGTTGTTTTGTAAATCTGAAATAAAATTGGGGTTAAGGGGTTTTCTCGGTATGGTGGAGGATGTGTGTGCTGTGTCCCATTGGTTTAGTGGTGGTGGAAATGCTCTGTGGGATGGGGACAAAAAATGGGGGGAGGTCGAGGAGGGTCAGTTAGGAGGGGGAGTGAGAAATGTCCCTGTTTTCATCTGTGGAATGTGAATGATGTGACCACAGGACCAAAATGTTTGAACTAGACCCATGCTTAGTTAATAATATTTTAGTCATGACTAACTAGAAAGAGACTCACAAGAATCCAAATTTTTTTCCCCTTCCAGTAGCACCTTAAAGACCAACTAAGTTAGTTCTTGGTATGAGCTTTCGTGTGCATGCACACTTCTCCAGATACAGTATCTGAAGAAGTGTGCATGCACACGAAAGCTCATACCAAGAACTAACTTAGTTGGTCTTTAAGGTGCTACTGGAAGGAAAAAAAATTTTTGTTTTGACTATGGCAGACCAACACGGCTACCTTTCTGTAACTGGAATCACAAGAATCCAGTTCATTATCTAATTTGTTTGTGTTTTCTGCATGACAACATTGCTCTAATAATAAGGCTTGTGCAACTTGCATGCTGGTCTACATAAAGAGTAATATTAAGAGTTTCCATACTACAGTCAAACAACCACAACCCTCAGTGGCGCTTTAAAATGTTTTTAGTGCTATTCCTCATTATTATTTCTGCATTGATGCTACAATAATAGTCACTTGAGAGGGCTTGATAGATAATCTAATTTAGATTCAGTGCACACCCAAGAATTTTCCATGCTTGTTCTTCTTATTAAAGTGTGAGCCATTTTTTAAAGCACTAGTCATGCATTCAGCCCAATATTTGCTTAGTACCACTGATATTTGCTTTTCACCCATCTATTTCTACTAAGACAACTATTTTTGTTCCTGTAGTTAAGTCAATAAACATCTGATCATGCCCTTCCATTCTAAACTGATACCATAGTTGGATTTATTATTAACGTTTGTGAATCCAATGAACACTGAAATACCACAGAGAAGAAACCTGGAATTAATATTGCTAATTTTATTAGGCTAAATTGGATCTTTAATTAATGCACAGCTATTATTCTGATTTTTTTTTACCCATTACCTCCAAGCGTTTAAAGTGCATTTGAAAAGGAAATAAGCTGTAGAAGATGACAGATAGAAGCATAGTCAGAAAAATGGGAATGAATATTTCTTAAGCATTAAAGCTTTCCAGCAAAATTGCTGCTTATATTTATCAGTCTGTTGATAAATTAAGGAAGAGGCGAATTGCTCTGTTCTATTCTAGACATCTTTAGGTAGAGCTAGAAATAGACAAATCTATCAATTTTTGTTTCTCATTTTTCTAGTTATAAATTCAGTTCACCAAATTTCTATATTAGTTTGCATTTTTGTGTGTGAAAGACATTGTGAAAAGTCATCAGCATTTTTCTACACATTTCTCCTCATAAACACATTTTCATATGCATCTTTGCTTAATATATATACATTTTTGCTAGCAATTTTCCGTAATATTATCTATCTTGATGTTAATTTCACCAATATATTCATTTTTGTGCACACATTCCATACTGGAAAACTGCATCTAAAAATTCAGACAACTGTGAATTTTGAATGCTAGTTCCGTTTCTTCTCACATATCGTTTCAGGAAGTGTGAATTAGGTAGGTTCACATTAATGCAAATTCTGCCCTCCCATCCCTAGACAGACTCAGATCCCCTCCCCTAAAATGTACCAAAAACTTCAGTCTGGACTCCAAAAATGGATCCCAGAATGGCTACAAGACCTAACTGCATATGCACAGAGGCTTCAGGTATACCACAAGATAATGATGCCCATGACCCATTAGTGTAGTAGATGACTCTGCATGTACTGTGATTGAGCCCAGGATGACCAAGGGACACCACAGGTTTGAGGAGACCTTTCCAAACATGCACAGAGGTCTCAAGAGCACCCCAAATTGATCCAATTTGACTACAATGGTATCTCTGGTTACGTACTTAATTCGTTCCGGAGGTCCGTTCTTAACCTGAAACTGTTCTTAACCTGAAGCACCACTTTAGCTAATGGGGCCTCCTGCTGCTGCTGCTGTGCCGCGGGAGCACGATTTCTGTTCTCATCCTGAAGCAAAGTTCTTAACCCGAAGTATTATTTCTGGGTTAGTGGAGTCTGTAACCTGAAGCGTATGTAACCTGAAGCGTATGTAACCCGAGGTACCACTGTATAGGCATGTCAACATGTTACATTTAATGAGTGGACACTCTGTGCACCTATGTACACAGTAGCTGAGGCATACACTTGTACAGTTCTTCACATATAATGTTCAACAAATCTAGAGTCTGTAGAGCACAACACTTGTAGATGAGATATACAAATAATCAAGTGCTGATTTGCATATGTCTGCACTTGTATTTGTGTAGTAGAGACCTGCATTCATTGTAAAGTATGAACAAGCCTGTTGTCATAGACTTGCATGGCATTCTCATGGATGCTGGTAACAATATCTCTCTTATGTGATGTTGTCATCCCACACTGACTTTTTTCATGTTGAAAGAGAATAATGCCCTCTCCCACCTTTATATTATGTATCTTTTGAGAGCATGAAAAGGACATACAGTGTGCTTATAATACATATTTTCATGGCCCTCCAATAATCACATAACACAGCTTTGGAAGTTTAAGATTCATAGAATCATAGAATCATAGAGTTGGAAGAGACCACAAGGGCCATCGAGTCCAACCTCCTGCCAAGCAGGAAACACCATCAGAGCACTCCTGACATATGGTTGTCAAGCCTCTGCTTAAAGACCTCCAAAGAAGGAGACTCCACCACACTCCTTGGCAGCAAATTCCACTGTCAAACAGCTCTTACTGTCAGGAAGTTCTTCCTAATGTTTAGGTGGAATCTTCTTTTTTGTAGTTTGGATCCATTGCTCCGTGTCCGCTTCTCTGGAGCAGCAGAAAACAACCTTTCTCCCTCCTCTATGTGACATCCTTTTATATATTTGAACATGGCTATCATATCACCCCTTAACCTCCTCTTCTCCAGGCTAAACATGCCCAGCTCCCTTAGCCGTTCCTCATAAGGCATCGTTTCCAGGCCTTTGACCATTTTGGTTGCCCTCCTCTGGACACGTTCCAGTTTGTCAGTGTCCTTCTTGAACTGTGGTGCCCAGAACTGGACATAGTACTCCAGGTGAGGTCTGACCAGAGCAGAATACAGTGGCACTATTACTTCCCTTGATCTAGATGCTATACTCCTATTGATGCAGCCCAGAATTGCATTGGCTTTTTTAGCTGCCGCGTCACACTGTTGGCTCATGTCTAGTTTGTGGTCAACCAAGACTCCTAGATCCTTTTCACATGTAGTGCTCTCAAGCCAGGTGTCACCCATCTTGTATTTGTGCCTCTCATTTTTTTTGCCCAAGTGCAATACTTTACATTTCTCCCTGTTAAAATTCATCTTGTTTGTTTTGGCCCAGTTCTCTAATCTGTCAAGGTCATTTTGAAGTGTGATCCTGTCCTCTGGGGTGTTAGCCACCCCTCCCAGTTTGGTGCGATCTGCAAATTTGATCAGGATGCCCTTGAGTCCATCATCCAAGTCGTTGATAAAGATGTTGAATAAGACTGGGCCCAAGACAGAACCCTGTGGCACCCCACTAGTCACTCTTCTCCAGGATGAAGAGGAACCATTGATGAGCACCCTTCGGGTTCGGTCAGTCAGCCAGCTACAAATCCACTGAGTGGTAGCATAGTCAAGACCGCATTTTACCAGCTTCTTTACAAGAATATCATGGGGCACCTTGTCAAATGCCTTGCTGAAATCAAGGTAGGCTACATCCACTGCGTTCCCTTCATCTACCAGGCTTGTAATTCTGTCAAAAAACGAGATCAGGTTAGTCTGACATGACTTATTTTTCAGAAATCCATGCTGACTATTGGTGATCACAGCATTCCTTTCTAGGTGCTCACAGACTGTTTGCTTAATGATCTGCTCCAGAATCTTCCCTGGTATTGATGTCAGACTGACTGGGCGGTAATTATTTGGGTCCTCTCTTTCCCCCTTTTTGAAAATAGGGACAACATTTGCCCTCCTCCAGTCTGCCGGGACTTCGCCTGTTCTCCAGGAATTCTCAAAGATGATTGCCAGTGGTTCTGAAATCACATCTGCCAGTTCTCTTAATACTCTTGGATGCAGTTCATCTGGCCCTGGAGACTTGAATACATCTAGACTAGCCAAGTATTCTTGTACTATCTCCTTAGTTATTCTGGGCTGTGTTTCCTCTGCTGAATCATTTGCTCCAAATTCTTCAGGTCGGGCATTGTTTTCTTTATCGGAGAAGACTGAGGCAAAGAAGGCATTGAGGAGTTCAGCCCTTTCTGTGTCCCCTGTTTGCATTTCACCATCTTCTCCTCTGAGTGACCCCACTGTTTCTTTGTTCTTCCTTTTGCTACGAACATACCCATAAAAGCCTTTTTTGTTGCTTTTAACCTCTCTAGCAAGCCTGAGTTCATTCTGTGCTTTAGCTTTTCTGACTTTGTGTCTACACGTGCTGGCTATTTGTTTGAATTCCTTTTTGGTGGTTTCCCCCCTTTTCCATTTTTTGTACACATCCTTTTTTAATCTTAACTCAGTTAAAAGTTCTTTAGATAGCCACCCTGGCTTCTTTAGGCACCATTCCCCGTCATTTGCGTCAAAGACACACAGAATACAAATCACAAGCTTTCTAAATCAGGGGTCAGCAAACTTTTTCAGCAGGGGGCCAGTCCACTGTCCCTCAGAACTTGTGGGGGGCCAGACAATATTTTGAAAAAAAAATATATGAATGAATTCCTTGTTAGGATATTTCCGTTCCACCTTAAAAGGGAGCAGGATGTTTGTATAACAGCCTGCGTAAGTTCCTGTCTCACAGGATGTTTATGTTGTAAGTTCGTTTCGTTTTCTGGCTGTCTTGCCTGAGCAGTCGGAGCAGACGGTCATGTCTCCTTTGTTCTGACCAACGCCTAATAAACTGTAAATATGCATGTCCTGCTCTCATGCTTGTGCAACTTTTTGCTGTGTGAATTCTGCTGTTATAGTGTGCACTAAGCCTGAGGCTTAGTGTCGCTGAATTGCTGATATTGCCTGACTACGGGAGGTTGATGGATCGTCCGGCACCGAGCTTGGGGGCATCAGATGGACTTTATCTCCCTGGCAGTATCCCAACAACAGGTTTCGGGCCCAGATTCACGGCACTTGCAGGAGAGTAAGACTGCGACAGACTGCTGAGGTATGTGTGGGAAATGCGAAAGCAGAGGCTTTTCTGTTGCCGCGGCAGCCTCTTTGATGTCCGGCTGGCCTAATTGGCCTGGGAGCCGAGCCAGAGGCATCGTGATTTATGGGCTGCCGAGATAAGAAGTCTTAGAACGCATAAAGGCTTACGGCTAAAGTAAAAAGCTGGAATGGAGTTTTTCCAAGCCTCTGAAGCTGCTGAGTGTCCTAAATTAAATCGGGACAATTATGAGACCTGGGCAAGATGGTGTGAGAGTTTGCTGCGTCAGTTTGGAGTCTGGCATACTGTATTTGAGGCCACTCCAGTTCCTCGGACAGAGAAATGGCAGGGCCAGGATTCGAAGGCCATGGATATTATTGTCTTATCCGTCTCTCTGGAGGAAATAAAGACGCTTGCTGGAAATCTCACGGCACGTGACATGTGGGATGCTTTGAAAAAGGCCCACCAGCCAATAATCCCAGCCCAGTGTTTGAATGCATCGGAGGTCCTGGCTGTTTCCCAGAATGCTAGTGAATGCAGGGATGCTGAGGGCACCGATTGCAAGCTGCAGGGGGAGCAGACTATAACGTCATCCCAGGCAGCATTCCAGCCTCCAGGGGGAGCCAAGGAGTCGGCAGCTGAGAGCTCTGTTTCTCGTGAGAACCAAGGTCAGAGCCTATGCAAAGGCCGGAAGACCAAATGTAAACAGAGCAAGATGCTTGCAGGTGGCCAGGAGCGGGGGGGCAAGTTGCAACAGCCCACGCCAGTGGAAAACAAGGCTATGTTTGCTGGCACAGCTCCACCAAAGGCTAAAGGCACGTCTGATGGCCAGGAGCAGGGGGGCAAGTTGCAAAAGCCCTCGCCAGTGGAAAACAAGGCTATGTTAGCTGGCACAGCTTCACCAAAGGCTAAAGGCAAGCTGCAACAGCCCACGCTGGTGGAAAACAAGGTTTTGTTTGCCAGCAAATCTGCTTCGAAGGGGAAGGCCAGGTTTATAGTCGACTCAGGTTGCACGCGCCATCTCAGCAAAGACCGCCATCTGTTTATCTCCTTCACACCTCAAGATGGAGAGGTCCAGCTGGCTGATGGAAGGACTTTGCAAGCTACAGGAGTTGGAACTGTGAAACTTGCAAGTCTGAATACGACCATTAGCAATGTACTTTTTGTTCCAGGAGCTGCGGACAATTTGCTTAGTGTACCACAGCTAAATCGGCGTGGTTTTGAAATTACCTTCAAGAGGACTGTCTGTGTCATCAGAAAAGGCAAAGAGGACATTTTGCATGCAAAGTTGATGGATGGTTTGTTCTGTCTAACTTATGATGACAATGGTGTTGCTATGTCTAATGCTGATACTTGTTGTGTTGCACAAACTAACAAGGTTCTTCATGCAGGATGCATTCATGATGCACATCGCAGATTTTGTCACCTCTCTTGGCAAGCGCTAGCCAAGATGCCTGAGTTGGTTGAAGGTTTGAACATCAAACCCTGTAAGTTTCACATGAAATGTGTCTCTTGTGCAGAGAACAAGGTGAAGGTTGCTCCAAAAGGCAAGGAGTCTAGCAGGCAGGCTTCCAAACCCTACCAGCTAGTTCACGCAGACCTGGTAGGTCCTCTAGCGCCCTCTTTGGGTAGAGCAAGGTACTTCATGGTTCTAATTGATTCTTTTTCCAGGTACATTCATGTGTTTATGCTCGAGCAGAAATCGCAAGCATTTCCTAAGTTCAAGGCATTCTGTGCTTGGTTGGAGAATGCTCATGGTAAACGTATTGGCTGTCTGTTTACTGATCGGGGCGGGGAGTTCACTTCTCAGCAGTTTGAAGCTTTCCTGACTGAGAAGGGAATCCAGCATGATTTGTCAACGCCTAGATCGCCATGGATGAATGGGCTTGCGGAGAGAGCAAATCAAACGTTGCTGCAAGGGATAAAAACCTTGTTGCATGATGCCAACCTCCCTGAGAAGTTTTGGGGGGAGGCTCTCTCGAATTTGGTTTACACTGTTAATCGCAGACTGTCATCACCTATTGGCTGCACTCCCTATGAGAAGATGTATGGGAGGAAACCTAACACCAAGCACTTGAAAATCTTTGGTTCTGACATGTGGGTGCACACCCCACAAAGCAACAAGCTTGGGAAGCGTGGGGCACATGGTTTGTTCATGGGGTACGAAAAAGGTGCATACAGGGTATGGATGACTAACTCTAAATCCATAAAGTTCACAAGGAGTGTTGAGTACAATCCTAAGTGGGGGGGAAAATGTGGGAATTTTCCAGAGTTACCCAGAGGAGGATGTAGGTGATGTGAAGAAAGCAGATCATGCTGAGAAAGCTGAGGAAACTGAGGATGATGATGATGATGATGATCAGAGTTCGGATTCCAGTTCAGTGGGCGGCGCTGCTGCTGCTGTCAGTGACAGTGATGACACAGCAGACTACAAGAGCGCAAAGGCCTCAGTCAGACCATCTGATGAGTCTGACAATGAACTGGAAGAACCACTGTTCACCATTGGTCGTTTTTCTCCTAAGAAGGAGGAGATGAGTCCAGAAGACTTGCGTCTGGTTCGCAGGTCTGAAAGGGCGACCAAAGGCAAACCTCCAAAGAGATTTGCTGATGAGTTTGCTAAGATGGCAACTGCTGTTCTTAGTAGCTCGGAGAAGGTGTGGGAACCTTCAAGCTTCAAAGAGGTCCAGGAGTTAACCTCTAAAGATGCTGAGCCTTGGCTTAATGCCATGAAGGCTGAAGTTGATTCCTTGAACAGGAACCAGACTTGGGAACTGGTACCGGTAGTCCCAGGAATGAGACTGGTTGGCAGCAAATGGGTCTTCAAGGCCA
Source organism: Podarcis raffonei (assembly GCF_027172205.1). NCBI lineage: Eukaryota > Metazoa > Chordata > Lepidosauria > Squamata > Lacertidae > Podarcis > Podarcis raffonei. Next base: position 42,482,592 of record NC_070606.1, on the reverse strand, counting down.
AGACAGACCAGAATGGCAAGGTTGTCAGACACAAAGCCAGATTGGTTGCCAGAGGTTTTTCACAGGTACCAGGGCAGGATTACCACGAGACCTACTCACCCACGGTCAAATATGAGAGCATTCGGCTGATGCTCAAGATCGCTGCGGAGGAGAAACTGCATGTTTCCCATCATGACATAAATACAGCTTTTTTGTACGGGATTTTGGGGGAGGAGCTGTACATGCTTCCACCTGATGGGATGCAGATACAGAAGGGAATGGTCTGTAAACTGCGGAAATCCTTATATGGTCTCAAGCAGAGTGCCAGGTGTTGGAACACAAAACTCACTGAAACGTTGCTTTCTCTAGGTTTTCACCGGGGCAAAGCAGATCCATGTGTGTTTGTCAAGGAGGAGGGGCAAAACAAACTGTATTGTTTATGTTTTGTTGATGATCTTCTGATGTTTTGGAAGAATCAGGCTTTCTACCAAAGCACCCTAGCTCAGCTGAAGGAGCACTTTGACATGAAGGATCTTGGTGAGGTATCCAACTATCTTTCTCTGCAGGTGGAGAGGGACCAAGCAGGTAATTTTCTGGTACACCAAACACAGAAAATTGCTGATGTATTAACCAGGTTGAATTTGGTTGATGCAAACCCAGCAGACACACCGATGGTGACAGGTTACCAGGTAGACAGTACTGCTGAAGCGTTTTCTGACACAACGCTGTACAGATGCATTCTAGGCAAGTTGAATTTCATTGCTAGATGTTCAAGACCTGACATTGCTGTAAGCACTAACCTGCTGAGCAGACATGCTAACAATCCTACTGTTCAGGATTGGAAAGCTCTGAAGCGCATAGCCCGCTATTTGAAAGGGACTATGCACTACAGGCTGAGGTTCACCAGTCAGAAGACTGGAGGTCTTGAAATCTTTGCAGATGCAAGTTTTGGAAGTGACACCACGGATGGTACAAGCACTTCTGGAGTATGCTACATGTACAACCACTGCCTGTTTGACTGGTTGTGCAAAAAGCAGACAACAGTTAGCCTAAGTTCCTGTGAAGCAGAACTCAATGCTCTGTCATTTTCACTCATGGATTGTGAATGGTTGATGCAACTGTTTAAGGACATTGGGGTTTCTGTGAAATGTCCTATACAAGTGTATCAAGACAATAGATCTTGTTTGGCTTTGCTGAACTCAGAGAGTTGCAAGCAAAGAACCAAGTACTTGCAGATTAAGCTACATCGTGCAAGAGAGTGTATTCAGAAAGGACTCATTCAGGTGTCCTACATGCCAGGAAATGAAATTCCTGCTGATCTGTTGTCTAAGGTTGTTAACAGAGAACAACTGAAGGTTTACGCACAAAGGTTGCAATTGGGTTGAACCACAGGTACTACAGGTTACACGGAAAGGGGGAGGATGTTAGGATATTTCCGTTCCACCTTAAAAGGGAGCAGGATGTTTGTATAACAGCCTGCGTAAGTTCCTGTCTCACAGGATGTTTATGTTGTAAGTTCGTTTCGTTTTCTGGCTGTCTTGCCTGAGCAGTCGGAGCAGACGGTCATGTCTCCTTTGTTCTGACCAACGCCTAATAAACTGTAAATATGCATGTCCTGCTCTCATGCTTGTGCAACTTTTTGCTGTGTGAATTCTGCTGTTATAGTGTGCACTAAGCCTGAGGCTTAGTGTCGCTGAATTGCTGATATTGCCTGACTACGGGAGGTTGATGGATCGTCCGGCACCGAGCTTGGGGGCATCAGATGGACTTTATCTCCCTGGCAGTATCCCAACATTCCTATGCCCCACAAAAAATTCAGAAATGCATTTTAAATAAAAGCACACATTCTACTCATGTAAAGTGTGTTCTCCTTCATGGAGAGCACGGGTTGCGGTGGGGGCTGACAAGACACTCCAAAAAATTGTGGGGAGGGCTAATTGATTATTGGCCACTGTTGTGATTGGACTTCCCTTGTTGTTGGGAAGAAGTAAATGTTGCCATTTTGTGATTGACAGCTAGAAACGTTAAAACTCCCTGCACGAAGCGTAGAGCTTCCTCTTTTCGCTCTGTGCATCGGATTGCTCCCCCCCCCCCATATTTAGGGCTGTTCACATTGACCTTGCTATGCCTGTCATGGGGTTGTCTGCTCTTGGAGCAAGGGCCCGGTAGGAATTTTGTCCATTTGGCTGATTGGCTGGTGCCATTTGGTTTTTGCCTACTGCGTAGCAAATCGCCACAATTTGTAAGGTTGCTGTTAGGCATTAGTTTTGGTTTGGTTGGTTGAGGGGCATGGATTGGCTGTGCCTGCCCCTCTAATGCCACTGCTGCAAGGGTATTCCGTTGAAGGAATACAGGGGCTCACCATTGCTTTTGTCCGAACCCTGTCAAGGGGCTAGGGCAACGCAAGAGACCCTAGTTGCATTTGGGGAGGGCTGAGGGCAGGTTCCTTCCTCCGTGAAATGTCAATCTGTCCCCACCGGGGGCAGATAGTCGCAACCAATGCCTAAGCAACCACTCACATTTTTGTATTTTAATAAAGTTGTGGCCAAAATTATGCCAAAAACCTTAAACAAAAATTCTGTGTGATGTGTGAGTTATTTGGGATGGCTTGGGGACCTCGACACGCAAAAACACCAGGCAGGCCCCACAAATATCCCAGAGAATGCATATTTTCATAGCCCTCCAATAATCACATAACACAGCTTTGGAAATTTAAGATTCCCCATCATTTGCATCAAACACACACACACTACAAATCACAAGCTGTCTAAATTATGCAATCAGTTCATTCAGGCCTCTACAGCTGAGGCACACTGGAAAGTCTTCCATGGTACAGAAACAATACTCCCCACATATAAACACAAGGCTTTAATACTATGTTCCAGAGACACTAAATTATTCTTCCCAGATGGAAGTACAGTGAAGATCTGTAAATTCTATTAATTCATTACTTCCAGCCCAGCCTTATTATTTACTATGTACCTATCTGAGCTATAATTTAAGAACACAAAAACTACCTCCAGGAGCTGAGCATTGCCCATGACGACCCTGCATACGCCCTCTACACTCATTACCAGTGTGAAGACAAAGTTATTTATAGCTGATGTCAAAGAAATGATGAAGGGTCTTTTTAATATCACACTCAGCCTAGCACCAAAATCACAGCCGGATAAGTACAACACTGCGGCAGTTTTATGTGTGCTTCTGTATACTTATTTTTTCCTCCTGTTAGCAAAGGAATGCATAAAAGCTAAGCAGAAGCACATATCACCTATTTCATTTAGTTATTTCGGTTTATAGCTCGGCCAATTCTGAAGACTTAAGGCTGCCTTGAACATTGACTTTCCCATCCATTTCATCTTCATGGACTTGTGGCGCCAACTCTGAAAGAGGAACCATTTTCCATACAAGACACTTTCCTAATCATCGCTTTCTGTATGTTCCCTTAGAACATGGCTGGGAAACACTTTTTGACAAAGGACTCATTCCCTCAGGGGTCCACTTGCAAGTGTTGGTCAAGGCCACAGGCAGAAGTAGAAAGAGCAATGAATGCAACCCCCCCCTTCGACAATAGGTTAGCTTCTACACACACCTCTCTCTATTCTTCACCAAGGAAACTGGGAGCCATCATCAAAACTCAAGGACACATTCCAGTCATGCCAGTGAAGTATATGGACTGTGGAGAGGAGGGTCAGATAGGCCTGGGTTGAGGTCCACACCCAGGGCCGGATTAAATCCTGTGAAGGCTTCTAGGCAGCCAAAATCTTGGTGCCCCCCCCCTCACACTGAACTAAGAAAGCTTAATTGTAATTTTCTTTCAAGATCAAATCAATATTGTTCTGATCCATTGTTGCTGGGCCTCTGAAAGGCATTGGGTCCATAGGCCAGTGACTGCTCTGCTTATCTGGTAACCTGGCATTGTCCACACCCTTACCATGGAAGAAAATAACAATACTAACTTTCTCCCTTCCACTTTATATCAAGGTGGTAGAATAGTAACAATTATAAGGTAAATATAAAACTGGAAAAGACACCTAGGCGCTCAAGGATTGGAAGTAAATGCCACTATATTCTGTGGACCTTACTGCCATTTAAGTGTCCATAGGACTGCAGCCTAAGTGAGTTTATTCAGAGGTCAGTTCTTGGTCAACTATTGTTCAATACCTTCATTAATGCTTTTGAGGCTGGAACAATGACAAAAAGACTGGAAGACAACTCAAAGGTGTTAGAGCAAAGGTTAAACACTTAAAATGAAAATAAACTGTAGAACTAAAACTAAAAACATCAGCTGGAGAATTGCAAAGTTTAATGGCTGGTCTGGGAAGACAAAATGCCCGAGAAAATAAGTAGCACCTACTGAGCATAAACTTTTACAAAGTGCAGTACTGAAGCATCAAAAAGTTTTTGCTAAGTTAGTCCACTGAAGGTTATTGCAATGGCAGAATGACATCATATAATACTTACTGTTGTAGTGGCAGAGGGTCAGTTAATTCTGGAATCACAACAAAGGGAAAACTGCATCAATTCATTTTAAAGCCTATACTTTCTGATGTGATAAACATATAACTACAGTACCACAGTTAAACAGGGGAATGGACATATTCAAAGCAAGCAATTGACATTCTGAACATTTTTTTGTAACTGCAATTTCATATACTTCCCGATGAGTGAATACAGATAAGACAAGAAATAATAGTTTTTGGAGACCCCAGTCATACAAAGTTCATTTTAAAGATCTGTCACTTCTACCAAGCAAAATACGTTTTCTGTGTCTTAAAATGTGTGTGTGCATTTGTATATGTGTGTGTATTTGTGTGAGAGATCAGAGACTTTAATAGCCTGTTCATCTTTTACAAAAAAGCCTTTGTTCTAAAAGGCATAGTGAACTGATATATCATTAACAGTGCAAGCCTATGAATGTCTACTCAGATGTAAACCTTATTCATCTTAATGGGACTTACTCCCAGGGATGTGTGTATTTCTTAAACAGACCTACTTAAGTAACCTTTTCTTTCTGTCGGTCTTTGTGCCTCCTGAGTTTCTCTCTTACAGCCTTTCCCTCTATCACTGGTCACATCTTTTTGGCACAGTACTAGCAGCAACACACAACCTCTGTGTTTATCTGTGTTTTACCTGGTTTAAGGGCTCGCATTTAATGGCCAGTCCTCAAATATTTCTTCTTTCCATGTAATCAGGTGGAATATTCTTGTATAACCAAATGGATATATTGGCAGAAGTGGAGGATATCCATTGAGAAAAAGTACAAGATGTAAAGATTGTTCTTCTTTTGCATTCCTCTTTTCCTTTGGTTTGCATGGTTCTGCCAAACATGATGACTGGTGACAAGTAGATGGTGGTGATTACGATAATTTACACCCTCTCCAACCATTCACATAGGGCCACACTTCCAACATCTTTATTCTCATCAACCAAGATCACTGCCCCGGCACAGCCTTCCATTGCACATTGCTGATGACTCTGCACCACTTCCTGTGTGTTGTTTTCCTTTCCTCTACACCAGTGTTGGCCAAACTTGGGTCTCCAGCTGTTTTGGGACTACAGTTCCCATCATCCCTGACCACTGGTCCTGTTAGCTAGGGATGATGGGAGTTGTAGTCCAAAAACAGCTGGAGAACCAAGTTTGGCCAATGCTGCTCTACACCATCTGGTCTTCCACTGATCTAAAAGCCAGGAGGGTGTTTTCCTGAAAAACCAGAAACATAGTTGTCCAATGACCTGTTATCAATACTTCAAAATGGCTGTAGCATTTGAACTGCATGTGCTTCCAGTGTTCATGTCAAGGCCAGATGTGACTGCCTAATGGAAGGGTGGTGGAACTTGTTAGCCCTGAGGGTCATATTCTTTTGTGGGCCAGAGACTCTCCTCCCAGTGGCAGACTGGAGCAGAGGCAAAAGTGGACAGAGCAATGAATGTCAGTTTCATCTTCATGTAACAGACTAGTTTCTACACACACACTCACATCCTTCACCAACCAGGCAAGCCAGGGGCATTGCCAGAGTTCGTGGAGGCATTCCAGCCAGGCAAAAACACAACTGGAAAGTGCAAAGCTGGTCTGGTGAGGGGAACAGACTGGGGAGAGGGGTGTGTGACCTGGGAAGGGAGTGTGTTGCAGGAAGCGACAGATAGAGAAGCTTGGAGGGTGCCTGGCCTGAGGCTCCCGAACCCTGGCCTAATGGTACTGCCAGCCCTTATTGTGTCTGACAGAAACAAATGCATCCCCCTCTACCTCCCAAACTGCAAGAGACTCAGGGTATGAAGTGTAAAGGAAGACAACTTGAACAACAACTTTATTTCTAATAAGGTGGCACCAAATGACAAAAATAGGGACAGCAATTTACCTGGGATGGGGACAAGAAAATAAAACAGGGATGCCTCACTCTAAAGAGAGACAGCTGGAGCATATGTTTATGTAAATTTTTGCACAACTGTCAAAGCACTGTCTCCAAAGCCTCCCAGCACACCAAGTCGGAATCAATAAACAAGAAGCCATAGACATCCCAGCACGGCTTTGTTATTGTTGTTTTTTCATCCCTCTAGAACTTAAATAATTTCATTTACTGTGGCTGTCAATATATACAGAGGAAAGTAACTAAGAAGGGATGAAATTTCTGTCTTCAAATCAGCATCTGTTTCTAACACTGCGTCCCCCGCCCAAACAATGCAGCACAGCTTAGCTGACTTTCTTAACACTCCAGCTTCTCTTATAAACATGCAAAAATCATGTTGTTTTCTGTGCATCTCAAGGGAATTCAGTCATGAACAATCATGCAGGCCTCTCCCCTGGGACCTGCAGAAACGAACATAATCAATCTAGTCAGGAATAATTTTCTTCTGTTGTTCCTCCATGTGCAAGTAGAATTTTGCTTCTTCCACAGTGTTAGGTAGTACATTGATAGGTGTACATCAATCTACAATGATGCTGAGTCCCACCAACATGCACCCCACCCCACATTTTAAAAATGTGGTTTTCAGAAAGCCAAAGCTCTTTCATATGTGCTTTGGGCCTTCTGCTCTTTGCTACATGTTTTCTCATTTAAAAGTGGTTCTGGCACCTCTTTAAAGGTAAAGGGACCCCTGACCGTTAGGTCCAGTTGTGGACGACTCTGGGGTTGTAGCGCTCATCTCGCTTTACTGGCCGAGGGAGCCAGCATACAGCTTCCGGGTCATTCTGGCGAACCAGAGCAGCACACGGAAACACGGTTTACCTTCCCACCAGAGTCGTACCTATTTATCTACTTGCACTTTGATGTGCTTTTGAACTGCTAGGTTGGCAGGAGCAGGGACCAAGCAACAGGAGCTCAGCCCGTCATGGGGATTCGAACCGCCGGCCTTCTGATCGGCAAGCCCTAGGCTCTGTGGTTTAGACCACAGCGCCACCTGTGTCCCTTGGCACCTCTTTAGAGCAGCAGAAAACAAGAGACTCCAGAAGATCTCGCCTGAAAATGGAACTGAAGCATTTCACTTAAGGGGGAAGCATGAGCTCCATCACATCTGAAGATGCATCCAATTGTATCCTTACCAGATTGGGGTTGTGAAAGCTCCAAATACATGCTTTCTAATAAAAATTGAGCCAGGCTTTTATATTTAATTTTACTTCCTTTTATAACACAGTATCCACTCCCTGATGTTATTCTCATTTTATTTCTGTTTGCAGTCGTGATTCCCAATTTCAGACTCATATAATCTGTTCAGGAGTTTAATAAATGGTGGCATTTACATTGTGGGCTGTAAACTTTAGATCTTTGGGATGAGGTAACACTCAGTATGTAGTAGAAGATTTATTATGAACATTGTGAGTCATGAAAATATCTGAACGTTATCCAGTGTACAAGATTTGCCCCTTTGTTATTTACAGTGCAGAGCTCACCGGGTATAAGTATTGGTGCTTTTTTTTGCTTTTTTTAAAAAATGACCTTATGCGTGTTGGGACATATTTCTTGTATGAACAATCACATATGCATGAAAAGACCTGGTTGAGCACAATCACATTAAAAGGGAGAGAAACTCTGTGCAGGCCAGCAGGTAATTGCTTTTTTCACCTGCCTTGCCCCACCCTCAAGCCCTGTTACTAAAGGCATTTCAAATATGGTTAGCGCTCTTGTTAACAATATTTGCAATTGAAACAGATTAATTGCTTTGCTCTCAAAGGTACAGAATGATGGATTGTACTACATGTCAGTCTACAAATACATATAAAACCCATTTTGTCCTTTTGGAGAACATGGAAAGGGTATATTACTATTTACAATTTGGATTCCACTTGTTCCAGTCACACATATGATGCTTTTTAATGTCAGAATTCTTATAAATCACCAATTGTAATCCACAGCTGTGAATAATCAAATATCTGGCTCATTTAAACAAACTTGGCTTCACAGATCTTCATAAGCATTGAACAATATTTGTGGCAAGCAATGCTTTTTTCCTTTTTTCATTTTACAAAACTGTCCATATATTCACAAGTTCCAGTTCATTGAGAATTCACATTGATCTGCTAAATTGTAAAGCCCTAAATAAGTCCTGTGCATATCAATTCGCTCTCTAATTCACCAACATGATCCTAGGGCCAGCAATTAATTTCAGAGGAAAAGAGAAGCTTGGCTGAGAAACTTTGCAACAGTCTGCTATTGTAGTTGATCTCCATTGGGACTCCCCTCCTTTTTTATATAAAACAAGGAATTTCACAATAAAGCGATGGAATTGAAATTTAAATCACAATGAAAGCTACAGCATTTTGGCCCTTGCCTTCCCCTCCATTTGATCTCAAAGGGCTCTAAAATGTGAAGCCAGTTGTGGAAGTCTTCAACCAAGCCACATGGCACAAGTTGCAGAAAACTGAGCCAGCCATTACTAAGGCCTCCTTGGCACAAGGGTTCCAGTTCTGGGCAGGAAACAGCACTTACATCAGTGGGAAGGTCCCTTTGGAGATGGACGGCATGGCAGAACACATGCTTTGCACGCTGACCATCCCAGGTTCAAAGATTGCAGGTGGTGGGAATCACCTGAAGACCTTGGAGAACCAGTAGACAATATTGTTACAGATATGGAGTAGCAAAGTTTGAGGGTGCAAGGACACCCACATAACTGCTAGAGTTAGTGTGTGTTAGAAGGGGTTTCTGGGAAGGTGAAGCAGGAGGTGGGGAGAGCATGTGGGGCGCTGAATGGCAAGTGCCATGAGGACTGGATGGAGACAAGCTGGAGCAGAGGCACAGAGATGGTGCTTAGAAAGCCTCTGAATGCAATGCTGAGCTGCTGCGGAGGACAAGCCCCTCTTGAGATGCGAATGCAGAAACTCTGGGCTCCCTCCACCTGCACACAGGTTGTAAATGTGTGTTAATAAGCCATATTTCTTAAAGACACAATGGTCTCTGCCATGTCTTGATTCCCAACGGAAGCACAATCCTGGAGTAGCACCTGGAAATCCCTGGAATTTTGCTACTGCTTGGCAGAGATTCAGGGTAGCACGCCACCTTCGTAACAATACTGTGCTTGAAGGATGCAAATTTTGGAGCTGGTATAGCAGCCTCCTATGTTCCCTATGAATTGATTCTGAAAGCATCATTCAAATGATCCAGTGTACAGAACTGAATGACAATCATCATTGGAATGGTGCCAGAATCTCAGCAAGGTGATAGGAAGATAACAGATTTGTTTGATGTAATTTTAGGTATTTGCAGAGCCTCTCATTCATTCATTCATTTTTGTATTATATTTCTAAGCCACACCAACTGTCTGAATGACTTTGTAATTCTAAAATCAGAAATGAATGGCACAAATGTCTTCTTCCCTTTACTTGGAAAATATTTCTTAAAAATAACCCGAGCCTTTGAGCAGCATATGAACATTCATTCTTTAAAAGCAGAAGTATTACACACTGATTGCATTTGTATACCGGGGAGGAGGTGAAATAAGGGCTGGTTGTTCTATAAACATGGGAAAGGGATCAAAAGAAATATTCGAGGCTGCTGTAAATGTCAAGATTTTAGGTCTGGTAATTCACTAAAGCATGAAGCAGAGTTGCCACTTTTTTTCCTGGTAGTGCTCTGGTGCCTTTAACAGCCATCTGTGACAGGCAAACTGAACCGGTGAAGTTTAACTAGTACAGAAATGCTGTAGTAGGAAAAACTTAACTGGCTCAATTTTGCTTGCCATACTGCTGTCAAAAGGCCCAGAAGCCCTGTTAGAAAGTCCACAGTAGTAATCCCAGTTTAGTAAAGTGAAAACAGGCCTTTACAATAATTAAACCAGAGAACCAGGAAGAATATAATGCTGCTAAGTAACTGGATGACTACTAATTCTCAGTCTTGTGTAACCAGTGATGGGATGGAAAACATTAAGGAAATGAAGGGAAGAGCTAAAAACCCTACATAATCTGAAGCTCCTTGCATCACAAGACTGGCTGACACATACATACGCTCTCCTATTAGTGAAAGCAGAGATGAACACATTATGAAATATACTGTTCCTGGCATAAAGTGCATTATTCACTGGGAGGAGGGGTAGGATAGGAATTTAAGAAATATATAAATGCTTAAGGTCTCAAAGCACTTTAAGAGGAGGATATGCTAAGTCAAAGTATGATGAGAGTGCCATCGTACCTCTTAGTTTAAGACCATATGCAAGCTTTGAGGCGCATACATTTGAACCACAGTGCATATCCCTAGATTCAGGTAGGTAGCCGTGTTGGTCTGACACAGTCAAAATAAATTAAAAAATAAAAAATTTGTCCAGTAGCACATTAGAGACCAACTAAGTTTGTTCTGGGTATAAGCTTTCGTGTGCATGCACACTTCTTCAGATATCTGAAGCACACAAAAGCTTATACCCAGTGCATATCCTGCAAGTGTCCTGGAAAAACCTGGGACATCCCTTTTCTTCTTGCCAGAGGATAGTGGCATATTGTGCAATTATGCATTGTGATTTCCACCAAAAAAGCTCCCCCCCTCAGGGCTGCAATCTTGTGCAGCACCTGAAAACCCACATTTGTGGGTGCTATGCCCGAAAAAGTGTTTTTTCAAGGGAAAATTGCGACGCAAAATTTCATTAGATCACAGTGGCCAAAACGGCTGCTGTTCTCTGGCGAGAAAAACTGGAAGATGGTGTCCCAGGAAATGGTGTCCTGGTTTCAGCAGCAGAGCAATGTTGGGTTGAAATAACGACAGACAGGTAGCGAGTGTCATCTGGGAGGCATCTCTTGAGCAAGTCTCGAGGAGTCTCTTTTATTGAATATTACAGCATTGCCACGTATGTGCTTGTTGCTGATTGGTTAACACAAGTACAAAACAAAGGGTTGCATATAGGCATTAATCACCAATAGATTAAAGGGTGGGAAAGGGAACACAGAATTGGACAGGCGTGAAAACCTCCTTATTAAACTTTTACTAGTGATTGATATAGCATTCATCCGTAGATGTGGTCAACTATGCATTAAGAACAGGTCAGGTATGAACTCAATGTGAACTGAACATTCTAGGAATGTTTCAGCTTAGAACGGTTTGCGCAGCATCATATGCAGAGGCGAAGCGTAGAAGCAAGACTTCCCATCAGGCCACAGTCATGTATAGAATCATAGCATCTGTTATGTACTGAGTTGTATAGGATCCAAACTGATTGGTCCTAGAACAATAGGATCCAAAAGGCAGCAGTCTGATTGGTCCTAGAACAATAGGATTCAGAATGCAGCAGTCTGATTGGTCCTAGAACAATGCAGCAGTATGATTGGTTGGCAGGAACCACCCAATCATGCTCCAGATAGAAGTGAATCCACAACCTGATTGGCTTACAGTAGAATTCCGGAATTAGCCAATCATGTGCAGCCCATTGTGTAAATAATGTATATAAAGCAGATACCTTGAGGGGACTTTCATTCATTCCTCCTCACCACTATGAGCTGAATAAAGAGCATGAAATCACTTTGCGACTCTGAGTATATTTCACTGGTGACGAAGGTGGGATCCCGCTGAGCTGACTGCCACACACAGCACCGCAGCACCGCCACCTGCCGCACCGCTGCCTCGCACCGTGTATCCAGGCTTCAGCTCCGGGACACAAGGAACTCAGAATGGCCACCGACAGCAGCTTCTCGCCGTTCAACCCAGCATCTGGAGACTGGGAAGCGTCAAGGACTTGCTGGTCTCAAACTCGGTCTTGGCACACTTCGACGAGAGGCTGCCGGTGGTGCTAGCATGCGACGCCTCGTCCTATGGCATTGGCGCTGTCCTGGGACACCAACTCCCGGATGGAAGAGAGGTGCCGGTGGCATACTTTTCCCAGACACTCAACGCAACCGAGCGGAACTACTCGCAAATCAACAAGGAGGGTCTGGCAATCGTGAAGGGAGTAAAAAAATTCCATGATTTCTTGTACGGGCGGCCCTTCACCGTGGTGACTGACCACAAGCCGTTGCTTGGCTTGTTTGCCCCCGAAAAGCAGACCCCCCAAGGGCTGTCTCCTCGCGTCCTCAGGTGGTCAATTTTCCTTGCCAGCTACCAGTATGCACTGATTCACCGCCCTGGGAAGGCGATGGGCCATGCGGACGCCCTCAGCAGGCTACCACTACTGGAAACAGGCCCCGACCCAGCACCTGCACAAGAGGTTATGAGCCTGGAGCTGCTTCCCGAGCACCCCATTCAGGCACAAGAAGTTGCACACCATTCCAAGGAAGATAGGGTCATCTCCCGGGTCCTGGACTGGGTGTGGAGGGGATGGCCCAGCAGCAGCCCCGGGCCAGAATTCGCCGGCTACACAACCCGCAAACATGAACTGTCGGCCCACAAGGGGTGCCTGTTATGGGGAAGCAGGGTCGTTGTTCCCCAGCCCCTCCGCAAAAGGGTCCTCACAGCCCTACACGAGACACACCCAGGGGTAGTAAGAATGAAGGCCCTTGCCAGGAGTTATGTGTGGTGGCCGGGGATCGATGGAGAGATAGAGGCCTGGGTCAAACACTGCCAGGCCTGCCAAGAATCCCGCCCAGATCCCCCAAGGGCCCCAGTCCAGTCCTGGGAGTCCACCCGAGCACCATGGTCACGCCTGCATGTGGACTTCGCTGGCCCCTTTCAGGGGAAAACATTCTTCATAGTGGTGGACTCCTACACCAAATGGCTGGAAGTCGCACTGGTACCGTCCACTTCTACGTCCACAGCCATCCGGGTACTACGCAGGCTGTTTGCAACCCACGGGCTCCCTGACACTCTCGTCTCAGACAACGGGACTGCATTTACGTCAGGAGAATTCCAAACCTTCACAGCGCAGAACGCCATCCGCCACATCCGTTCGGTGCCATTCCACCCTGCCACCAATGGCCAAGCAGAACGCATGGTGCGGACCACCAAGGACACCCTTCGCCGCATGACGCAAGGGGATTGGGAGTACCGCCTTGCCACATTCCTTCTAGCACAGCACAGCACCCCCAGCTCAATGACTGGCCGGAGCCCCGCTGAACTACTAATGGGTCGGCGCCTTGCAATCAGATTGGACCGCCTTCACCCCGATAGAGCTCAGGATGAGGTAGTGGTGGGGGAAGGCAGGAACCCCGGACCTTCGAGGCCCAGGACCCAGTGTATGCAAAGAATTTTGGGGTAGGCCCTGCATGGGTACCCGCCACAGTCACCAGGGTCACTGGCCCCGTGTCGTACGAGGTGCTAACAGATGGGGGGCAATGCTGGCACCGCCACTGCGACCAGATACGGCGACGATTCCCGGGAGAAAACCAGGAGGAGGAGGACAGGTCAGAGGAGTCCCAAGGGAACAGTGGGGCAGTGAGGCCCATAGAGCAGCAGGGGCAAGCAGGAGAGGCAGAATCAGTAAATACAGAGAGGACCCGTGAGGCCGAAAAGACACTGGAACCAGAACCACGACTGAGCGAGCCGGTTGCGCCAGACCATACAGCCCCATCACAGCCAGCATCCTTGGAACACGAGCCAGAACCTGAACTCCTGACCAGCGAACACCCCAGGCCGCAACGCACACGTAGGCCGCCGGCGTACCTTGAGGACTATGAATGCGACCTCCCGGGCAGGACTGGAACTTAGAGGGGAGGGGTGTTATGTACTGAGTTGAATAGGATCCAAACTGCAGTAGTCTGATTGGTCCTAGAACAATAGGATTCAGAATGCAGCAGTCTGATTGGTCCTAGAACAATGCAGCAGTATGATTGGTTGACAGGAACCACCCAATCATGCTCCAGATAGAAGTGAATCCACAACCTGATTGGCTTACAGTAGAATTCCGGAATTAGCCAATCATGTGCAGCCCATTGTGTAAATAATGTATATAAAGCAGATACCTTGAGGGGACTTTCATTCATTCCTCCTCACCACTATGAGCTGAATAAAGAGCATGAAATCACTTTGCGACTCTGAGTATATTTCAGCATCCCATCAGAGCAAGCTGATTGGGCACCTCTGGCGGTGCAAGTGCCCTGCGCCCAGGGGCTGGGCTAGCCACCTGCGGGGTGGGGCCAACTGGGGCAGGACACTCCAAGGGGCCTCTGAGGAGTCTGCCTGCTTCCTCCCCCTCAGCCGCTCTACAGCTGAGGGGGAGGTGATGGGCGGAACATTTGGGGCAGCGCGGAATCTGCAGGCACCCAAGCCACCGTGTCACTCCCGGGAGAAACACATGCCTGGGGCGTGTGCTGCAGGCCCCACAGTGAGTGCCGCCCAGCATTTTGTCACCCCTCTCATTGGTGACACCTGGGGCGACCTGCCACACCCCCACCCTCTTCCTCCGACCCTTCCTGGTTTAGCCTTCAATATGCTGGAGGGTATGCAAAGTATACCTAGCAGAAACAGCAAGGGACTGGAGCAAACATCCTACATTATTTTGTCTGCTTATGGCTGACATTCAGCTTTAGTTTTTCTTTATTTATTTGAAACTTTATTGAAAAATTTAAAAAATTTTCCAAACACAATTATTACCCAATTTTTCCAAACACAACTATTACCAAACACAATATATTGTCTTCCAAGCCAAATACATGTACAGATGTTAAGTCTTACATGTCGTCATCCACATGGCATCAAAACAAACTTAGAAAATCTTTTACATTACATAATCAGCTCACATCCACAGAGTATACTTCAATCAAATGCATTAAGATAATTTCTCCATAGTGGCTGCTGAGACTGAGATGGAAGAGAGATTACTGTATAATTGTTAATACACAATATAAATTGAGACTATATGGAGACAAATGCCTCTTTCGTTGTTATTCCTCTTATCACTCTCTGATGGTGAGTATTTGTCCCATAAGTGCTATATTCCATACATACTGAGTCCAATTGGAAGCAATTTGAAATCCATAGACTTCCTGACTTAGCCGGTTGAGATAATTCAGGACTCCAACCTTAGTGTTGGCTGGATTATGCTCATTGTTTTTGTAAATATGTGTTTATTTGTCTTTTCGCTATAATATGTACAATGAAATGCACATGAATAAAATTCACAACCAAACCATGTGTGTGATCCATTAAATAGAGAACAATGTAGTCCTTTAAGAAGCAAGAGATAGAGGCTCATTGTTTTAACAGTTGCTGTATCTCTGCTTGAAGCTGCCCTGAAGTTAAGTGACTTGCTAAATCAAGAATTAATGAGGATTGCTTTTCTCACCCTTAGCTTAATTTATGTTTTGCTCTGATATTCACCAAACTGGTATCTATCCAAGTGTCTTCTTTGCAACAGTACAATGCTATTTGGCACTAGAAATTGTAGGGTTGTGTCACGGTGCATGTGTATTATATAGAAGTATTTCCATCCTCTGCTATAGCTGTGTAATCAGTACATTTAAAAAATGCACTTAGGAAGCCTTGGCCAATACGCAGTCCATATATATTTATTTCTTACCAAAAACTGTCTATATTGAACAAGATAGAACTAATGTAAGAAAGGTGTTTTCTCCTCAAATATTGTATACATGCTGACAGACCAATAATCCCAAACTGTAATCAACATTATAAAATATTTCCTAGATTTATTAGTTCACACCTCTGCTAGGAAGACATGTGGTGGCTTAAGTTTACACAAACACCTCTCAACCAAACAATCTAAAAGGAAATATTTAAGTGAAGATACAAATGCAATATAGAATCAAAACATTTTTTTAACATCTTGTGCCAAACAGATTTTATAAACAGCTCAAGAAATGAGCAATGCTCTGAAGTCAGTAAAAGTACTCCTTGCTCAGAACACAAATACAGAAAAATGGGAATAGCTTGCCAAATATTGTGTTTGTTCATCTGCAGACATCTCAAGAGAACTGCAGGCACTTCTGTCGGGTTTTTCATTTTCAGTGGAAAGTTAGCTGGCATATAATGTACATTAAAGACTGTTTTTTGCCTTGCTCTTATAAAGCACAGATTAAAAGAAATCAGTTACAATATTTGTTATGGACCAAGCAGCCCTGATAAGCACACAAAGTAAGTCCACATACAAATCTATTCATTTTAGAGATAGTGTAAACTAGGTTTGTGCGCTAGATTCAGCCCGGTCCCTATCCAAATTGGGCATATTCAGAGGGACAAATGTTGGACTACTCAAGTAATAACATCCACAGATCACTACAGGGCTGGCTGGGTGACCTAGAGCAATCCATGGTTGTCAGTGGGTGGGGCATCAGAAGAAAAGAGAGGCAGGTAATGAGTGGGAAAAAGGTAAAAAGGCCAAGGCCTACCATATCTGGGGGCCATCTCTTCATGGGAGAAGCGGCACTATGTAGGATACTTACAAAGGATCACCCCAAAGAACTGATTCCCCCCTCCCACAGCTCTTTGTTGGTATCAGGAGGAGAGACAGTGTCTCAATGGTTTGTACCATTACAGTTGTAGAGAATGTAGAGAACAAGCATGTCAAGGGGAAGCTGGGTGAAATTTCTTCTCACCATGCTTGTTTTTTTTTGTGCAGAACCTTTTACAGATACTCAAGTTCATGTGTGCCGTTTTAGTTGTGAAAGCTGCACATGTGCTTAACAGAGCTATTCTATACAGTGGTACCTCGGGTTAAGAACTTAATTCGTTCTGGAGGCCCGTTCTTAACCTGAAACTGTTCTTAATCTGAGGTACCACTTTAGCTAATGGGGCCTCCCACTGCTGCCGCCGCTGCTGCACAATTTCTGTTCTCATCCTGAAGCAACGTTCTTATCACGAGGTACTATTTCTGGGTTAGCGGATTCTGTAACCTAAAGCGTATGTAACCCGAGGTACAACTGTATATCATTTGCCACTTATTGTTTATTTAAGGGATATATTATACACCTCCCTTCATAATATTTTCCCAGGGCAGTTTACAATATTAGGCAAAACAATTAGGTATACAGTAATTAAAGCAAAACAAAAAGGTATACAATAAAGCAATTAATAGGTAACAGAATTAACTACTTATATGATTAAAATAGCAATTAAAGCAGCAGAATGGGAATAAATACATTTTTACTAGAACTCCATGTCTATACCAACAGACATCAAGCGCTAGTTTCTCTTTTAACACTTTAAACCATCAAGGCAACTGATACTATAGATTTAAAGTTCTTCCCCTCTCACCATCGTAATGGATTTCCGCATCTATCATGAGTGATCTTTTGTCATTTAGTGACTGTCCAACACAACCTTTACTCAGGTTTTCAAGTGTGACATCCAGCAAATTTTTGTTTCAGCATTTTCTCTGCAGAGTCTCAGAATGATGTTTTGCTCTTACAGCTATCACAAAACAGGGCATTTTAGATGGGAAACGAAAGCATTTTACCTTCCAACTACAGCTCATCCTTATCATGCGAAGTGTTGTATTTGCTCTGTGTCAAGAAGCACTCACTTCCTACTAACCAAATCCCCAAACTCTCTGTAACCACTTTAAAATCAACGTCACATAACTGCCCTGTCAATCCAACGTTGGGGATAAAGAAAAGGCTACTGCGACCAGGCCTGTATTTTATGGATTTTCTTTTTGGAGGCGGGGGGGGGGGGCTCCATATAGAATGTATACCGGGTACATCCAGCACAGGATTATTTTCTGGAGCCCAGTTTAGATTGACCTGAAACCCAGTGTATTCCCACACCTTGATTAGGAGTATGTTTGCTATTGCTGGAGCACCAGAGCAGGGCAGCACTATGAAATCGCTTTATTGCAGAGACCAGTCAGTTGCACTGGTTGGCACCTGGTGTTGGAGCCAGAGAGAATCTGAGGGAGAACCTTCTCCTTCTGGTTCACACTTGGGAGATAAACATGGACCAGCAACATAGCTGCTGCAGTTTCATTGCTAACTTCCTGATCCACCCCTACGTGTGGTTATATATTTATTTTACTGTGGGTGAAGATTGGCCACCAACTGACAGACTTTGGAATGAATTTACCACTATCACCCCCACCTTCCGAAGCAAATAATTTGATTTATTTCTTGCTTTACCATGTATCCAACTTATTTCTGGAAGCGTTGGGCTGCATCCATGAGAATGATGAACACAAGGTGGGCACCCTGCTGTTCCTCTGAGGGGGTCTCCTTGGACCCTAAAGGGCTTGAGGTGTTGCAAAAGGCAGGCATGGCTGCTACATCTCAGACTAGATACTGGGCACATGCTATTTTCATGCTGTGGTGGGCCTACCGTTCATGCCACTCTTAGTGAGGTGTCCCCAGCACTTGGGCTAGCCCAATGTCGTTGGTGAACAGTTGGGCTGCCACCGAGAAAAGAATCATGGCCTAACCCACACCAGACTTGGTAACCGATAAAGGTGTGGCCATTACAAAGCAATGACCGTATGTGAATAGTTCTGCACTCTTGCTCACTGCACCACACTCCATGCTAAGGGTACAGAGGATTATGCTAGAATCTATATTAGCCAAACCTTGATGCCTTGTGTTTCTTGGTTATCTGAAAAACTGTTTGTCCTTCATATATCCTGCTGCGTAACCCATATGCAAATGCCTCTGTTCTATTTGAAATTTTGATTTATCCAAACATTTTAGTTGTCAGACAAGTCCATTATGTGAATTAGGCTGTGCTTTTGCTTCTAAACAATATGCTGTATCTGTAATCGTTAAGAGACTCCTAAATGTATTCACCTCTTTTATGTCACCTTGTCTTTCTGAAAATGTTTGCCTTGTGATCCCAATGCAAATAATGTACACTATTAGTTGCAAAGGAAAGAAATGATGTACACAGTGAAAAGGAAATGTTGAAATGAAGCAAGTGTTCCGGAATTATGACTCATGTACAATTGGGATGCCTCAGAAGTTTGACCAGTTAGTGTGAACAGTTACTTCCTGTTTCACTTTTAACTTTTAACAAGCGAAGAGCTCAACTTCGCTTCAGTTCATGGTGCAGAATTTAAATATGCAGTTGCGTGCTGAGGTCCCCCAAGACACCCCTACCCCAATAACTCACACATCACTCATAAATTGTTGTTTAAGTTTTTTGGCATAATTTTGGCCACAACTTTATTAAGCATACAAATTGTGAGTGGTTGCTTAGGCATTGGTTATGACTATCTGTCCCCCCCCCCCCCACCTTGGGGGACAGCACTGACTCCCGGTTTCCAGCGAAAGCCAGTGTGGAGGAACAAGATCAGGGATAACTGGAGCTGCGGCACAGACCCTCAGCTTCTCCCCGCATGCTCCCAGGGGCTTACGCGGCCCAAACCCGATTCCAGGGGTTTGGACGAAAGGATGGTAAGCCCCTGAATTCCTTTAATGGAATTCCCGTGCAGCAGCAGCATTGGAGGGGCAGGCACAGCCAATCCATACCCCTCCACCAACCAATTTAAACCAATGCCTAACTGCCAACCTTACAAGTTGTGACAATTTGCTACGCAGTAGGCAAAAACCAAATGGCACACACTAATCAGCAGAAAGCAGAGAAAGCAGAGAAAGAGAAAGCAGCTTGCTGTGAACCTTGTTTAAATAACCTCTGTTTCCACCCCCAAATTGGCAACATCAAATTTACCCCAGCAACACCAACCACCAATCCAAGCCAGGCCCCTTCAATCTATCCTGCCTGGCAACTACGGGGTGCTTTGCCTGGCCCCATCCGCAACACGTGCTCTCCTTTAGTGAGAACACACTTTGTGTGTTTGACCACGTCAGGTGTGCCAACTCTAGGGGGCCGAGGTGTCTTTGGCCCCCTCAATTTCTCTTACTTGAAAGTTTAAGTTCTCTTACTTCCAAATGCTACTCTGATTATTTCTGTGGTCAACGAGTTGCCATGCACTAGAAACCGTTTGTTATTTTTGTGCTGGTTTTTAGTGGTAGATGTGCTGGTTTTTAGTGGTAGTGGTAGATTTAGTGGTAAATATGTCTTTTGTAATGCCACTTTGTGAAGAATGTCTCTTGAAAAGTGGGTTATAAATCTGTTAAATAAATCCATAAGAATTACTTTTAAATTATGCTCATATGAACAACCATTACATATTACCATGACATCTGCATTGCTGCAGTATTTTATCCTGTTTACATCAACCAATATGCATTATTGTGATTTTATGGACCCTGTGTGTCAAATCATTTCCATTCATTTGATCAAGACATGCTTGCCTAACATGACTGTTCAGGTAGCCATAAGATGTATGTTGCAATCTGACTGCAAGTAAAGTATGCATGCCTGAAAAGTCCTGAGCCTTTAGTGAAATAGCTTTCTTATGGGCAACAACTGTAGATCCACATTGCATTATTGAGCTCTGACAATAATGCTGTTTTCCGGCAGTTCTCCTCCTGATCAATCATGACACCTTAATTCAAAAAGAATATATATATAGAGAGAGAGGGAGGCATCAGTGAAAGTGAAAATAAAATGCATGACATAAAATGGTAGCAAATGGAAGACGTTCTCTCATGATACTAATAGCATTGACCACAGGAGAACATCATTCATGCCACGCACAAGTCATTGCCATAAACAGCTGGAAACCTGACAGCGGTGACAGCAGGATCCAAAGGAGAACAGCTGGCCAAGTCCCCACTGAGATAATTTCAAAGAAAGAATGTGTCTTCCTTCATGGAAACACTTTCCCCCTCCTGCATAATTTACTTCAAGTTGGAGGAATTGAATGATTTATAGTCCAAGCCTAAACACACCTACTCAGAAGTAATCCCCATTACATTCCATGGGGCTTCCCCTAAGTAACGGTACATAGGATTGCAACCTTAAGCAAGGGCTAACATGGTCATGAAAATGGCACTGGAACAGTGTATGGGTGAATGGGAATAAGGAGGAGTAGAGAGGAACTAGGAGTCTTGATGAAATACACAGAGATGAAAGAGCATGCAAGCACTATTACAGACCACTTCAGGCATTTGCCTGAATCTTTCCTCCCTGGGAGGTAAGGTCTGAAAGGAGATTCTAATCATGTTTAACAGAAAGCTTTTGGAACAGTAGTGGTTGGGGGGCAAGGCAGGGCTTTTTCCTTCGACCTCCAGTCACCACTGTCACTGCCTTACTGCAAAGGGTGAGGTAGTGGTGAGATTGGTACAGTGCAAATGCACCAGCAGAGCCAATCCAGCAATACTGCTGGTGTGTTTCCACCACTCTGACCTGACCACTGCTTTGTCTCTTCTGATCCGGGTATACCACAGTCAGGGCTGTTTTAAGCATATGCAGCACTGGGGTGCAAAGATCTGTCCAGCCCCCCCCCAGGTTGCCCAGTCCCAGGCATGGAGGAGGGCGGAGCCGGCCAGTCGCCTCAGCATCTCGCTGGCTCGGTCACCCCCGAACTCGCGGCGCAGAGCAGCCCACAGCAGAAGAGCCCGCCGTGGCGCTCCAACAGACGGATGGGCTCTTCCCTGGACTCAACTCTTGGGCCCCGGACTCTCAGCCTGGTGCCCATGAGAGCCCAGCGCCCGGGTGCCCCGCACACCTAGCGCCTAAGGGTAAGATGGCCCACAGTTAGTTCTTCCCAAATATGCTATTTGAATTTCTCTACACCAAGAGGAAATTCCCTGTCAGGCAACTCTGCAGTAGAGCCTCATAATGCCAACTGGCAATGTAGATTCAAATGTAACACTGAACATCTCAATTAGTTCAGTCTCTCATATTAACAAGCATTATTTTCCATGATTTGTCATTCCTTCAGAAATGGCATTTGGATTTTGAGTGTTATATGAAATACAGAGAAATTCTGATCACAATAACATCTATAATGATTTCGGTCAGCACCTACACCTGATCCATTTTTAAATTTGTTCATTAGGAGTACTATCTTAGCTGTCTCTTAGTGCAGGTCATCAAGCCTGAGTTTCCGCTGCAATGAACAATGAATGGTGGTCATGAACCACTATTGGCACAATTGGCAGCAACAGCAACAGATATGTTCTATGCTTATGATAATATTTTATTCTCTTGCTAATTGTGCTGTTTTAAATGTGCATTTTCTTTTGAAACGTTTAAGCTTTTTATAAACTTAGGCACATTAAATGTGCATTATGTAGTTGACCTCCTTTGTAATGTTTAATTTGGAAATTGTTAAGATATTTTAGTTTTCTGTTAATTATGTTGCTTTGAATGTATGTTTTATATTTGACTTCAGTGATGTTTTATTCTAGATTGTTTTATTTGATGTTTTAATGTAGATTGTCAACTGCTTTGATATTTTTTTCTTTCAAATATAAAGTGGTATAGAAATGAAATTAACAGCAGCAGCAACAACAAGAGTAAAAACAACAGTGCTTATAGTCTGCCCTTCATCCAGACAGTGAATGAACAACTGAAACAAAAGCCATTCCAATGCTATTAACAAAGCAGGTAAAAACAAAACAAAAAATCCTTAAAATTACAATCCATTAAAGTCCCCCACATATACCTTACAGTTATGAACAGAACAGAACAGAAACGTTTCTACACATTTTAAGACTTTCCTTGTTATTATGATTATTCCTTGTTATTATGTTATTATTTCCCCCTCTAAATATATCCCTGAGTTTTCAGTTTTGGTATATTTCAGAGTCTGTGCTTGCATGTGATCAAAAAGAGCACACTGAGACTTGGGCAGAGTGCTAGCAGCTTTGTCATTCTACATGGATGGCACTGGTTGATAGCCAGGTATTTGTAACATGGAATAGTAGCTTCAGATGCATCAGCTCCATTTGTGTATTCCAGGGAAGAGACGAATTTGGGTCTAACCCTCTGCCACTGATAGCTATTCACCTCTACGGCGAAGCTGGAACTAACCACAAGCTAGGATACTATCCCATATCAATGTTGTGTAAATATAAGTGGCTGATAAGGGCATGACCCATAACAGCTGTAATTTTCCAGCATTTTGGAGCATGAGTGTTCTTTTGAGAAGGCTATGCTTACAAATCTCTCACCAGACAAACTTGAATTTGAAAAGGAGAAATGAAATGGAAAGAAAAGGGAAGAAACATTCTCATTGCTCCTACACCTAGAAAGAAGACTCAAGATAACTTACTGGATGGTAAAAAGGCTATATTTATCTTGTTATTTGGTCATCTGTCAAGTAATCAAACAAATAAGTGCAGGCAGGTGAAAACAAAGAATGCATACAAGAGCAGAATGCCTCCATGTCCTGGGCATGAAGTTGATAGCTCCCCAGTCTAGAGATGAGAGGAGATTCTCCCACCTTGCTAAGTGAAGCCCAGCCTGCACACAGGGCACTTCTGTCCTGTGTTTACCATGGTGCACAAGCCAGACCCTAAAAGCACCGCCCAAGTACCCCCAAGCCTCAGACAATAGGTGATAACTCAAGAGTGCCCCTTACCCTCATAATGCAGTGCCATAAGGTCTTTCCCTTCCTTGCCTGCACTGAATGTGAATAGCAAAATTAATTACATCAACACACGATGTCCTACAGTGTGAAATAGACGAAATGCAAGGGGGTAGGGAAGAGGTTACCTTCATGCTCTGCCTACAAGATAATCTTTAGAGGGATCACCTGCTTTGTTCCCCCCTCCCCACCAGCTTGATATCTTGATGCACACTTGCTGTCAACAGCAGATGATATAAAATGAATGGCTCTTCTTTCCTCTCCTCTCCTCTCCACAGTCGGTGGGTTACAGTGATGAATGGCTAATAAATCCAATGCAATGTATACTTAACTCCTGAGAAAACATTGCATGGATATGGAGTAATACTGTGGACAAGATATCACTCCTGTTTTGGGTGGAAGACATTACCAAACAATATGAATAAAAATATATCTTTTGTTCTAGATGGATGATGCCGTCTTGTAATCAAGATAGTAGCTCTGACTACCAGCCTTTGAAATCTATGCATTCTTTTAGACTTTATTCCAGAATGTAAAACAAGAGATCTGGAGTTGTAATGCTTACAGTGTAAAACCTCCCTGGGATCCACCAGCCACTCTGTGCTGCCGAAAGCCTGGGGTAATTGAGCCTCCACTACTCAGAGGAATAGAACACAAGGAAAAGGCTGGGTAAGTTCACTTTTCCATGCAGTCTGGTCAACAGCAGAGGCACATGAAACAGGCAGGTTGACAGTGGTGCTCTTCTGTCAGTGGTGTCCCCATACTCACCAGGATAGGGATGAGTGGTGATGAGGTCAGGGGAGCTCTGCGTCTGCATTGGGTGTGTGTGTGTCCTGCAGATGCATGCATGCACACTCATGTGTTACCACCAATCCAGAGCACCATAGGCCCATGTCTCTGGATAATTTCCCACATAGACTTCAGATACATATGAAACAGCACAAGACATGTGGTGGAACATATCTGATCCCCAAAGGTCAAAGGGTAAGAGCAACAATCCTCCAGCACCACCGTCTGGGCCATATTTCTAAGGAATGGGTGGAGCCATTTCAGAATTGTGCCCCTAGTTCTCATCCATTCAAGATGCCTCAGAAAGATACTGAAGATGATGGCATCAAATGCCAGGGTCACACTTTCCCGCTATAAATCCCCTAGTGCAGATCTCCCAGTACATCTCCCAGTGCAGTTCATCCATTAATGTGACTGGATGAACTGCACTGGGGGATGTACTGGGAGATCTGCACTGGGATATTTATAGTGGGAAAATGTGACCCTGGCATTTTTCCATGTAAAAATCAGGCTGAATCACCTTGGGAACTGCACCATGGGACTCATTGGGCGAAGTCCTTTCATGTTTTAGGATATGTGATGGGTAAGGCTGACACTGCTCTTGTTTAATTTGGTATGAGGTTTGAATGGTTCTGAATGGTTTGAACGTCCACTGTAAGCTGCTTAAGCTGAACCGCTTGGGTTTATTTTGGGGGGGTGGGGTGGGTGTAGTTATTTGTAATAAAAATAAATGTGACACATATATTACTGTAATAATCATAAAGTCAACAAAAGAGGCAAGCAGCACTGGGGACAATCTGATGATCTGAACGGGTGACCTGCTACTTTAAGGATTTTAGGGAGCAGATTGTTGACCTAAAATGGGGCAACCGCCCCAACCCTACAAATTCCCAGTGAAGAACAATTATAGTGATTTCATGGTATCATTAAGAACTTGGGAGATGGTGGTGGTGAACTGGGATGTGAAACCAGAGAACTTCAGGTCGGATGTTAGCAAAGCCAATTAGGTTCTTGTACTGTACACCTCAAGAGCTGTTATGGTATTACAGTTCTCAGCATGATGTGTAGCTTTATTGGCATTTTGGAAGCAGCTGGTGAACTGCAGTGATGAATGGCAAATCAAAGCAATGCAGACTACAGTACGCTTAACTGTTGGGCAAACATCACACATTTTTTCAGAAATGTGTCATTTAAACTGAGTGTACTAAAAAGAAGAAAATTTCTTTTTGCTGCACCATATTTAGTTTATCCTCATGCATAAATATTTTCTGTACTAAAGGTGTGCAATAGGATATGGAGGCAGAGTGAAAGCAACCCTAAAAGACTTATTTCTCCTGCCAAAATATAATGTCTGGTTCCTTCCTGGCAATAGTTTCTCCTGCTTTAATGACTTGGTATTAACTAAGCATAATCCACAAAAGTGCATGCTAAAGGCAGGACTTCCCTTGAAGTTTTTTTCTCCACTGCGGTCTTTACTATTTTAGGCTTTTAGGTAGTAAGTGTGTGTGTGTGTGTGTGTGTGTGTTGTGTGTTGTGTGTGTGTGTGTGTGTGTGTGTGTGTGTGTGCGAGAGAGAGAGAGAGAGAGAGAGAGAGAGAGAGACTGTGTTTTCTATATAAACACATGCAAGCAGTCATGATATTGTATTAGTATAAAACAACTCAAACTTCCAGCCATTATTTAGATGCACAATAATTAATGAAAACATGTCTATGTAGATTTTAGGCCAATGGAGAAGATGAGGAGAGAGATAAGCAAAATTATTTAGTAAATCAGTCTACAAAACATTGTCTCCCCTCCCCTGGCACACAAATTGAACTGTCTTGTAATGCTAAACAAATACTATTTTCTCCTGAGCTGCTGGCGTTCATAGATCAGAGTCCAGTTTTTAATGTTTGGACTAGGATCATTGGAAAGTTGTTATCTGCATTTTCACAACTGCCAGAGGAGGAATAACCACTGGGAGGAGTGCAGAGAGAGAAAAAATCCCCATGATGCATCTGCAGCAGCACACAACGTTCCGGTAATCTGACGTTTTGTCGCTAAAGAGCTTAGTCATCGAGCTGTCAAAATCAGTTGCAACAGAATTGCACTGAATTAGCAAGTAGAATAAGGGATATCAAAATTAAAAATAAGTTGAGAATGCATAATTAAGACATACCTTTCTAGTAAATAATATACAAGAGAAGACTGTATGTCAACGACTTAAAGCTGCAACACAACATGTCTCTCCCATACTGGTCCCTACAGCCACAGCTGGTGCTGTAACTCTCAGATATTTTGACTTCACCCGCAAAGGCACACTCCTCCATTGCTTCCCAAGAAAGACAGGTGCCAAACAATTGATGTATGTCCAATGGGCAAATACCATATGACTATTTGGATTAAATTCTTAATGTGTTAGCAATTACTTGATAGTTGACAGCAGGACTGCTTGATAATGACCAGACATTTTTCATAGGGATATTAGGGCTATTAAGCTAGTAAGTGACTATATGTATGATCACTAAGGTTTCGCCCATTGAGGAGTGCTCTTAGCTTCAAGATTTCTCCAAAGCATAACTTATAAAATAAAAAAAATAAAAAAATAAAAGCCAGAATATATATCTGGTAGTACTGTCTTTGCTACCAGCGAGTAAAGAAATAAAGAATTTCAGCCTGAATGCCACCCACCCACCGAACACAGTTTACGCAGAATGGGTTCCATATCCATTTCTTGACTTAAGGAGTCTAAGCCTATCATTTGGAATTTAGAGAAGAACACTCATTTCCATCTCATTAGAGGAGAGTTTCCGGAGAGGGATGATTGCTCTGATCTGTGGAAATGGGCTCCTTTTTCATTCTGTGGCTTTCACATGGACCTGAATTGATTTCAGAATAGGAAAACTAACATAGATCCAGAATATAAAGAGACCCATGCTTAATGATAATGGAGTGCACTAGAAAGCTTCTTAAACTGATGTATTCCATTATCTCGCTTATTATTCTTAAAAATAGAGAGAGCTGTTTGAATGTTTGAGTGCATTCAATGAAAGGAGCACAGGATTTTGTATCCCAGTCTTACAAAAAGAAGGGCTACCTCTTTCAGTGACTCAAATGATCAAACTCCATCCTCTATTAAGCTCTGTTCTGTCCCTCCACCTGGCTGGCTGGCTGCTGGTTTCCCTGCTCATATTGTGGAAACACTGGCATGGCAATGGCTGTGCAACGACTATAGATATGTCAATATCTCATGTGGAGACAGTCAAATATTAATTTCTTCAGTTGTACCATGTTCGGTATTTCTCTTGGGTCCCTCTTAGAGAGGACAAGATTGGAAAGTAACAAAAGTGAGCTTTATGCCAGAGATGGTAGATCTGTGGCCCCAACAGCAGATGGCATGGTGGTGCTCCACTGCTCACATGGCTTCCAGGTTGTTGTGTTACTGCTGCTTATCAGGAGGTAGAGAGGGACAGCTAAGGTAGCAACTTAAGATTGGCATGGTTCAAACACAGTGGCAGGCGTGCCAGATTGGATAGTAGTGCCATCCGCCCTGCAGATGTTGTTGGACTGAGCCCCAGCCAGTTTACCCAATGGCCGGTGACTATGGCAACTGTAGTTTGACATCATCGGGAGGGCCACAGATTCCCCACATTCCCTTAATGTTATCCGGTGGTCAAATATACACCTCAGTGGATTTGCTTTGCTACTTTTACTTACCTTGATTATTTGGGAGGAATAAATATGTGTTGCTACCACTTGGTCATCACTGCGGTCACTGCTATGAGTAAGAAGACTCATTTTAGAGGAGGCAGCAGGCAGCATTTAGCCACTAGCAGCTCCTCTGTCAGAACCTGTAGGGGAGATCAGCTTGTTAGTTTCAGAGACTGGGGAGGGATATGCTTGAGAGTCTTTCAGAAATAAATAGCAGAAGTGTGTTAGTACTGGTTACTGTGGAAGAACAAGCTCAACCACCAGTACCGAGGTATTCCATCTCCAACATCCTCTGCTGCTCATGGAGGTAGGGGTGGACAAATGTCTTAATTTCCCTTTCAAACCATTTGTCATTTTCCCAAGCCCAACTTTGGTTCTGGAAACTTCCATATAAGTTTATTATTCTTATTTAAAAAAAGAAGTCCTGATGAAAAATCATCTTCATGTTAGTGCAGCTTTCTTGTAATATACACATTTTTGCAAATCAATTATACACATTTTTGCAAATCAATTTTACCTCCTATAATGAATTTTTGTGTGCACTTTACCCCAGTACATGCATTTTTGTACATGACACATGGCTGAAGAACTGCATTACAAAATTTGGAGAAGTACAAATTTCGAAGGATGGCTGTTTCAATTCATGTACTGTTTGGGAAGATGTGAATTAGGATCAACCCAATCCCTGTGTGCCTACAAGCAGATATTCTGGGCCTCCATAGAACATGATCTGGAGTCACTTTGAACTAGCAGAGCATCCCAGATCCAGTTCTCCTTCTGGATACCTCTTGGGATTGCTGCAAGACTGGGCTTCAGTTTTTTAACAAGCCCAAATTAGTTCTTTTTTTAGCTTATGAAAGCTCCAGGTGCTATTAATTTTCTGTCAGCATGAACAGTAGGCTAAAAAAATCAAAAGGGGGAAAGGGAAAAAGTGAGGGAGGGGAAAACCAATGAAGAGGAAGGATTAAATGCTGTTAATAGAAGGCTCAATTTGCAATGTCTTCCTGTTGGCACTCCTCTCTTCAGACTTCCTCTTTGCCTCATTTATAATAAATATACCCTTTGCCCGCTGCTGCATCAACTTGTAAGTAAGAATTAGAAAAATCACATATTTCAGAAAAACAATGAGGATTTTTTTCTTCTTATTGGATGCAAGAGAAGCAAAATCAGCATTCACTGCTTCCTTCCTGAAGTTGCATCTATATTTGCAGTATCCCAGAGTGAGCACACGAGGAGGCTAATTATGTACTACCCTTGCAGGACTGCAGTTGTTTCAGTAATTGCAATTTTGACACTTTTTTCAATGTTTAAAGCAGCAAGATGCACAAGTAATACTGAAATACAAATCGATGAAGAAGACACTGGAGTTGTGAAATAAAGATATTGACCTTCATCGACTTTCACACCAATTTCAAGAGGTTTATTGCAGGTAGCATTGATCCCAATGATGTAGGACTTCGCAGAAAATTTTCTGAGTTTTCTCAGAACGTGTTTGTGTATGTGTGTAAGTTCTCACAGTTTGCTTTCCAAATTCCTCTTGAATGGTCAGAGAATAGTAGGTGAAATGACCTCTCCAGTTTTGCTATCCATAAATTTTGGATACAGCTGTGAATACTAGTTTAATACTATTTTAATAGTCAATTATATGAAAACCTGCTGGTTTAGTATTAGAGTTAAACTTATGTCACTTTGGCTCAAACTACACAAACATAGGGAATTTGGAGCTAAGGTTGATGCCTGACCAGATGTGCCCCATGATCAGCAATGATGTTGTGCAATGTCCATACCCCAGGATTATCATGCATAAATGTCACATCCAGGATCATCACCCATTCACCCACCCCTTTTATCTCTGGCAGCTGGGGCAATGTTTTCATGTGAAACTCATGCAATGTGTTTAAACAGTCCAGTAATTAAACACAACACCACACTGCCAGTCCACTTTGGAGAGGAGCATGGTGATGTTAGAAATGGCTCTCAGGGTGAGGAGGAACTGCTACGCTATCTTCTAGGCAGGTAGGTTGCTGTTGCTCACTGGGAGGGATGAGGTGACGGGGAGGGCAGCTAATCCAGTGCTCCTACTGGTGCATTTGCATTGTGGCAACCTCCCAAACCACCTTGCCCCTCCACCCCTCCCAGTAAGCAACAGTGACCTGCCAGCAAGCTAATGTAGCAGCTATGCAGCCTAGGACCCATGTAACTACAGGACCGCCTCTCCTGGTATGCCCCACAGAGGAACTTAAGGTCCACAAATGACAACATTTTGGAGATCCCAGGTCGCAAGGTGGTTAGATTAGTCTCAACTAGGGCCAGGGCCTTTTCAGTACTGGCCTCGACTTGGTGGAACACTCTGTCATAAGAGACTAGGGCCTTGCGGGACTTGACATCTTTCTGCAGGGCCTGCAAGACAGAGCTGTTCCGCCTGGCCTTTGGTTTGGACTCAGTCTGACCCTTATGTTTCCCTCCCCTTATGGTCTTGATTTATCGGCTACTTTTAAAACGAGGCTGCATTTTAAATTGCATTTTAACCTGTATTTTAATTTTTTCCCCTTTCCTTTCCCCTCATTATGTTTTTACTGTGATTTTATTGGTGTTAGCCACCCTGAGTCTGGCTCTGGCTGGGGAGGGTGGTGTATAAATAAAATGTATTATTATTATTATTATTATTATTATTATTATTATTATTATTATTATCTGACAAGCCACTTCTGTTTGGTGCCGTAGCAAATTGTGCTAGCCGCCAGGCTTGTAAGACTGCTTCCTAATCTGATTTCTGATTGCACAGAATCTGGGAGCACGCTATTACACAATACCAGAGATTTAAATCTAATATGACTCTGCTGTGGGGAGACAGGGGGTGGAGGAGAATACACAGCTGGAGACATAACCTTGTTGTGAGAAAGAATCACCCATATGAATTGCATGACAAAAATCTCCTTCCCCGCTCCCTTTAATGTGCTTCATCGTAAGCTCATTTTGCCTTATCTTCCTTTGATTCTTTTCTTTTATTCAGAGCAGCACCGGTAATGTCTTAAACCAATTATAATCCTAATAACTCTCACCTGTGCCGGCAGTGTCATAAACTCATTTTGCTAAATCCGCTGTCAAGGAGAACTAGCGTGTGCTAGCTTTAATTCTGCTTTGGCTAAATTCTCTCGTCTGTCTCTTGCTGGGTTATTAGGTGAGTTATAATTCATTTTAGTAATTGTTCTAAGGGGAGGAAGAATCACCAAGAAACTAAAGGGTGATATTTAACAGATAGAGTTGGGTGTCATCGCGCCACTCCTTGGTGTGTGGAGTACCTCAGGGTGCGATACTCTCCCCAATGCTTTTCAACATCTTTATGCGCCCCCTCGCCCAGCTTGTCCGGAGTTTTGGGCTGGGTTGCCATCAGTATGCCGATGACACCCAACTCTATCTGTTGATGGATGGCCATCCTGACTCGGCCCCAGACACACTGACCAGATGTCTGGAAGCTGTGGCTGGATGGTTACGTGGGAGCCGGTTGAAGCTAAATCCTTCGAAGACAGAGGTCCTGTGGCTGGGACGGGACGATATGGGATTGGGGGGGCAACTCCCATCTCTTGCGGGGGCGCAGTTAGTGCCAGCACCGTCCGTTAAGAGTCTGGGTGTAATCTTCGACACCTCCCTTTCCATGGAGGCGCAGATTGCAGCTATAACAAAGGCGGCATTTTTCCATCTCCGCCAAGCTAAGCAGTTGGCTCCTTACCTCTCTCGCCCTGACCTAGCCACTGTGATCCACGCGACGGTCACCTCCAGACTGGATTATTGTAACTCGCTCTACGTGGGGTTGCCCTTAAGACTGACCCAGAAACTCCAGCGGGTGCAGAATGCTGCAGCGAGACTCCTTACGGGGTCTTCGCTGCGAGATCACATTCATCCGGTGCTATATCAACTGCACTGGCTCCCGGTGGAGTACAGGATCAGGTTTAAGGTGCTGGTTTTAACCTTTAAAGCCCTATACGGCCTTGGACCCTCGTACCTACGGGACCGCCTCTCCTGGTATGCCCCACAGAGAAACTTACGGTCTTCAAATAAAAATATCTTGAAGGTCCCAGGCCACAGAGAAGTTAGGCTGGCCTCAACTAGAGCCAGGGCTTTTTCGGCTGTGGCTCCGACCTGGTGGAACACTCTGTCACAAGAGACTAGGGCCCTGCGGGACTTGACATCTTTCCGCAGGGCCTGCAAGACAGAGCTGTTCCTCCAGGCCTTTGGCCAGGGCACAGCCTGACTCCCTCCCTCGGCAATCTTCGCGGAGCTCTGGCCCAATAGTGGCCAGTGGCTTGAATTTAATTAATTTTATAATGAATGATTTTAGAGTGTTGCTTGTGTTGTACTTTTGTATTGTTTTATTGTTGGTAGCCGCCCTGAGCCCAGCTTCGGCTGGGGAGGGCGGGATATAAATAAAATTTATTATTATTATTATTAATATTCATTGGATTAGAGCACACCATCAATGCCATGGTTATATGATAATAAAAGAGGGAGGAAAGTTTATGCTGAGGCTAGAGCAATATTTTTTAGGACTATGGCATAATGCTCCTGTCATCTACTTAGCAGCCAATCCATCTGGTTGCGGCAGAAGGAGAGATGGGGAAACAGGGCCTTTTCCATTGGCTCAACTGAGAGGCCAGCTGCCTTTGGACACCTCCCTCCCCAAACTGTTTCCATTGAAGCTGGTCATTATATATATAAAAAACTTTTGTCATTGTAAGAGCTAGTGTCTGAATTTGTTTTTCTCTTTCATCCTCTCCCTTCGCAGAGCTACGATTCCCAGAGTTCACTAGGAAGTGGTGTTAAACCGCTCTGGGAACTGTAGCTCGGGGTGTGTGTGGTGGAATAGGGGTCTCTTAACAACTCTCAGCACCCTTAATAATTCCCAGAATTCTTTGGGGGAGCCCATGAGTATTTAGAGCGGTACAGTATTGCTTTCAATGTATAATGCAGTTGGGGCCCCAGTCAACCTAAGGATGACATTCAGAGTATCCTTACTAGGAAATAAATCCTTTTGAACTCAGCAGGTAAACATCTAGGGAATTTTGCTGTATTTGCTAGGTTCCTGTCTTTTGGAGCTACAGAGGTCTGATATTTATGGCAGAATAAATGTGACCTATTGGATTAATAGTCCAACCATTTCATGCACTGCCTAATTCATGTGCTGCCACGTAATGAATGTGAACCCCCTGCAAAGACTTAACTACATTCAGTGAGGCATCCTCTTTTAACAGGGCTCCAGCACTTGCATCAACAGGACTGGAAGCTTCCCCACTGTGTAGGCTGAAGAGAAAAATAAGACAGTACCAATGTATCAAATGTAGCCTGAAGAATAAAAGTCTGGTAAAAGAAACTGCCCATCATTTCTACACTGTTTGCTATATAACATATGGAAACACCCACAGACGACTTTTCACTGATGTGACAGGATAAGAGCCATCTATGTGAGCAGTTGGCTGTTCTGACCTTTACACGTCCACCATTGCACGCCATTTTTCATAGTGCCAATAATTCACTCTGCCAACCTTGACAAGTCTGTTTGACTTTGATTATTCTTTGTCTATATTCTGAGGCATGATGCGCAAATTAGAACTGAAATCCTGTTAGGAAGTCAGGAATGATAGACTGTGACAGAGCACACTTTGTGCAATGACTGCTTGTATGCAAGACCCCAATGAGTGTACTGATATGGTGCTGGAGGTGTGTCTTGAAGCGGGACCTCTAGTCTTTAGTGCCTTATCTCGCACAAGAAAAGTAGGGTTGGAGGAGAAATTCGATTCAGTTCACATTCTAATGAGAACCTACTTAGTGTAGACCTTCTGAAACAATGTGCAAACCAAAATGCAGCTATCTTTCCAATTTTGTCATGCCACACTCCAACCAAAATTGTATACAATAATGTATATATTTGTTGTTGTTTAGTCGTTTAGTCGTGTCCGACTCTTCGTGACCCCATGGACCAGAGCACGCCAGGCACTCCTGTCTTCCACTGCCTCCCGCAGTTTGGTCAAACTCATGCTGTTAGCTTTGAGAACACTGTCCAACCATCTTGTCCTCTGTCGTCCCCTTCTCCTTGTGCCCTCCATCTTTCCCAACATCAGGGTCTTTTCCAGGGAGTCTTCTTTTCTCATGAGGTGGCCAAAGTATTGGGGCCTCAGCTTCACGATCTATCCTTCCAGTGAGCACTCAGGGCTGATTTCCTTCAGAATGTATATATTAGGGGAAAGCAATTTCCCTTCATATAATACATCTATGAATGTTATATTCACTAATCTATGCATCTGTATGTACACCTCACTGTATGCACTTTTTTTGTAGTTGGCTGGAGAACTTTGAACAATTTGGATAAGTGTGGATTTCAAAGAATAGCTGTGTTTTAGTTCGTGTATTATTTGGGGATATGCAGATTAGATAGGTTCACCTTCAAATGTGAACTGGATTGAATGTCTCCCCTCTCCCTAACTGCTGCTGCTGCTAAGATATATATTGAGGAGAGTCTCCTAGCAAATAGTGAAACACGTTTTAAAAATAAATCCAATATGTGAAGTAACATATTCTCTCATTCTTTAGGTACAACTTTTAAATAAGTAAAAAAAGAAGAAGATGATTTTGGATAGTGCAAAATATAACTTCTATTTTATATACATGGCTGCAAATACTTTTTGTTCTTCAGAACATACCCACCAACAATGAAAAAAGTCTGCCCCGGGTGTTCCACACTTCCAACAGTTACTATTTACCTTGAGATTTAATATTTAATGTACCTTGTCTGAAGAAAAGTGAATATACTCTGAAATTGTCTGAATCTAAACCTTTTCAGAAAGCCCAGCACTGTTATGGGGCAGAGCTGGGTTATGAGGAGATACCATGCTGTGATGGTAGGTCAACAGTAAAGTATCATCCATTCACTCCAACAAGAAAGAACCACTATTTGTGACTTTGGTGCCAATTTTGATCAGAAGAAGAAGAAGAAGAAGAAGAAGAAGAAGAAGAAGAAGAAGAAGAAGAAGAAGAAGCCTCAAGCTCTTTTTCATTCATCACAACTCCCTGGCTCCTGCACCTATTCTCAAAACAACATGGAGAGAAAGAGATCTTTAGAATGTAGTGACAGACAGACCTTAAAACTTGTGTAAAACTTCTCTGGCACCAAGTACTCTGGATCTGTCTGTCATCAGACAGGTATCATTTCCATGGACAGGGATGTCATTTAATTCTGACAAAATGTCTAATGGGGAGCTGTTAGAACCTTTGGGTTTTTGGAAGTGAGATTCTGCCTTGGGTCTGAGGTGAAGCAAGTGTTGCCCGAGGCATACCAGTCTCCTATCCAAAGCCCCAAAGAGGAATCCAAAGCAAACCGCCCCCCCTGAGTACATCATTCCATTGCAATCTAAAATCTGCTAATTAGAAAAGGGTAAAAAAAATTACAATATTTGATTGTAGTACGTAGTAGAAAGAGTTATAGAGCAGGTTGCTGGCTCAATATATTCTGGTTTGTACAAAAAAAAATATACTTAAGCGTATAGCAAAAGTTAAATTTATCCATTTTAGCCACTTGTTCTTTGAGGTCATCGGGGAGTTTTCCTAGTGCTAAAAATATATCTTTTCCTAATAAGCCAGGAGATCTTGGGATTGTTAAGCCACCCAGCCACATTTCACCACCTTAGCAGTTCGCTCTCCTCTGCAACTTTGGAGAATCACACCAGAATGCTAAATGAAAGATCTTAAGAGTCCGGGACTGTCCTTTCTCATTGGTATTCACTTCTTACCTTGGAAGACTTAAGGAAAAAAAACTCGCAAGAATCATGCAAGGCTATGTGGGAAATACTGTGAGAACACCTGCTTTGGCAATAGCAGATGTTAGATGCATACAAGATTAGTTGCTAAGCAGTTACAGGGGATTTTTAGATCTCCCTCCCAATATCTTTCTAGAATAATGTTGCTGCCTTCCAGGCACATTACAACAAGGTGTTATCATCTCACCTGTTATATGCCTAAGTAGTTTCGAAGGGCCTGATATCTACCATTACACAAACGGCCTTGATGTAGTCCTGCAGGCAGCGTAAGGAGGTAGTCATCTATATTTGGAAGTATATTGCTTTTTAAAAAAACAACACACACACACACACTACCAGAATCATGAAATTGAAAAATACAGTTTAGTTAAGCGTAGATGTAGGATAAAAGGGAATTTGAAATCTATAAACATATGAAGTAATATTGCTTAGCATTTACACAGCTCATTTTAAGTGTTTACCTGCTTCCTGAAGATGCGCTTTCCCTGCTGGGCACTGTGCTCTGCTGCTGGCCTGGCACGCCTTGGTCACCTTGCTAGCAGCACTCGTGATGGGTGGGGTGGGATGGGGTGTAAAGGCGCTGGATGTAGCTATCCCCTTTTTGTCAAACTATCAAGCATTTGTGCTTCGAGACCCCCCAACCAATCCCAAAAATGAAGACACAGTGACATGGGATTTTAGTTTAAGTTATTGGGCAAAATTTAGGCCACAAATTTATTGAATACAGAATGTGAGTGGTATTGGCTTAGGCATTGGAATCATCCAAACTATATCAGACTCCCACCCACATCGCGGGGAATCTGATAAAAG
Organism: Podarcis raffonei; assembly: GCF_027172205.1. Classification (NCBI taxonomy): domain Eukaryota; kingdom Metazoa; phylum Chordata; class Lepidosauria; order Squamata; family Lacertidae; genus Podarcis; species Podarcis raffonei. The sequence continues at coordinate 42,445,796 of NC_070606.1, read as the reverse complement.
GGTGAAACACTGCCAGAGGGAGCCCCGCCGATGCGAACCGACTTGAGCTCCCCCCTGTGCCCCCGTGGGGTCCTGGTATGGCCCTAGCCCCTATCGCAGGGTTTTGGACAGGACACAGGCCAACCCCTGATTCCTTTAATGGAATACCCTTGAGCCTGGAGGGGCAGGTGATGGCTGCACCTCCCCTCCCCACACAATGCCTAACCACCCAACCTTACAAAGTTGTGGCAATTGCTATACGGTAGGCGAAAACCAAATGGCTCTGTCAATATGCCAAATGGAAAAATTCCTACCAGGCCCCCATTGCAAAACAGGTGACCAACAACGTCCATAACAAGGCCAACGCACCAGATAAAGGGGGGTGGGGTGGGCGGGTGATCCGCTGCGTGAAGGCAGAGAGGTCCAGCAAACATCGCACAGGGATTAAATGTTTCGCTGTCACCCCCCAAGCCAAGCCATTGGCTTTAGGGACCAAGTGACTGCGAAACGACCAACCAGAGTGGAGCAGGGCATAGCCCCGCCCACACCAGGAGGTGGGAGATGCCTGGGGGCCCGAGCACAATGCGTACCCTCCTTGAAGAGGATCCGATTTGTTTCACATTTGTGAACCTTGGCTAAGTTTAACAAGGCACAAAGGCAGAACAGAGTGCCTGCTGCATTAAAAGAGGGCATTTTGTTTTGTATTAAGCATAGAACAAGGGCAACAGCAAATAAAGCCTCAAGGTATCACCGTTACTTACTGTTTGTGTATCTATGAAGAGAGCTTTCTTTCCTGCTTCTAGCGGCAGAGTGTCAAACAAAAACGAAGTGAGAAGTGACACAATGAATCTTAGATCTCACAGTCTGTTCCCCATTGTGCACAGAGTTGCTCTCTGCATTTTGCACTCCCAACCACTTTAGCAAGGCTTTTTGAGGCACATTCTTCCCAGGTTCTTTAGGTTTTTATTTTTATTTTGTTTCTGCATTTGCTGTTTGTTGAAGAGAAGGTTTTGTTTGCCACTAGGATCAGGGAAAGACCAAAATTAAGATGGCTGCTGTCTCTTAGGCTTTGTTGGGAAAGGTATGTGGTAGGCTGTGGTCTGTCTCTGATATGCTTGAGGAATAATGTTCATCAAATGCCTAAGAGGATGTCATAGTTCAAATTGGGCTCTTTGTCAGGGGCTGAATCTGAGAGGTTTGCTAGCCAGGATAGCTACAGGATTTTGGGAAAAGGGAAAGCCAATTTAAGATCAGTAAGTCTGAATGCGACAGATGTGAGCTAAGTTCAAAGTCAGGTTTGGTCAGGCCAGAACAGAACAGAACAGAACAAAACCCCAAATCTACAAGCAGGTTCATACTGATGTCAGACAACAGTCTAAATTCAGCCTGATGTCTCCAGAAGTTGGTTTCATGTTAAAAATTTAAAATAAGGAATTTTGCTTGCTAAGTAAATCAAATTGTGGTTTAAAATCATTAGTAGCCCCAGTGAAGCTTAAGTGGCTGGCAGCTAGAAATCAGAAAGAGATTAATGCAATGCGGGTCTGTCTTGTTTTCTATAATAAGCCCCAAGAAAGGTTCACAATCCCAAGATAATTATAAAGACCTATTTGAGAAAATAGATAATAGGTTAATGACTATTTATTGCATTAATAATTTTGCTTTCCTATATAGTGAACTTACAAAACAAGTTAGGAACAAAATCAGATGAGTTGAGGACAATAACCTAAGGTTGGCTGAGTGTGTTACATTGGTAACAAAAACATATGAAAGGAAAAAATCAGCATGATTTAATTTTATTTCCTTCTTTGGAATTTTTCTCATTAACAAATGTGTTAAGATGCTAACTGAAATGTATTCTACATGTTACTTTTCTTGAAGCATGCAGAAGCTTCTACCAGCTTCCCTTCAGATGCATCAAAGAGGCAGGTCCATCCTGATTGGCTCTTGCTAGCTAGGCTGAATGAATAGATGCATTCATTTGAGCAGAGTGGCGAAACCTTTTGGCTCCATAGGCCAAGTCTGACAGATAGGTGCGGTTGCTCACTTATCAAAATTCCTTCTGTTTCCATCGGTGCAAGACTGGGCTTAAGACCCAATTTACTGCCATCTTAAAGAGGGAAGGGGAAACTCCCAAAGGGTTTTGTGAATCTTCCCCCTTTGAGATCACAGCAAGTTCATACTTAACAGGGAGGGGAAGATTCTTCTCCCATCTTATTTTTTACTGCTGAGTTTGGGTGTGGCTTGGAGCTCCCTGTGCCCAAACAGCAGGATCATTCTCACTTTGTATCAGCTGATGTGAAGGAAATGCAATCCTAGTTGCTACTGTTTCTCCACTTCGTGCAGACTGCTTACAACCAGCTGGCTGATGGGTGCTTTGGGAACTGTGCAAAGCATTTTAAGCAAGCTCCATCCTTCCAGTCAAGCCACACCCTCACCTGTGTGACATCAGGTGAGAATACGTGGCTATCGCTTCCTAAAAACAGCCTCACAGGCCAAATGGGGAACCCTGGTGGACTGATCTTACCGGTCAAATCTTGATTCCCTTTAGGGCCAAACTAAACAAGTTTTCAGCAATAGTGTGAATTTCTTTTAAAAAAGTAAATAGTGGACATGGAACCCTCAAGCCAAATTAGGACCTGGGGGCGGGGCTTAGGGAATTTAACAGTTAGCTCCCTGCTGTGGTTCCAATCTGGATCAAAGGCCTTGTGTTTGCTTTTCGCACCAGCATGAATGGGGGCTTTAGTTCCAATGTGAATGGCAGGGTAGAAGAGTGATTCATTCAAACTCATGAAGGAAAAGGGTTAAATACTTGCATTCTTCCCATCATGGCCCAGATCCGAATCAGGGCCCCCACACCCACTATTTACCATTAGAAAACCACACAATTTCTAATTGCATGAATGACATTCTTGTACAGCTTGGCCCTAACCTTCAGTGATACGGTAATCTCACAGAAAGATGCTTGTGTTTCTTTAAGCTTATGGGGCATTGCAGGCTGACTTAGTGTTGTATAAAAGGTAGCAATAGCCTCCTATCTATTAGTCACCCTCCACTGAAATAATAAACCATTCTAAAACCATATTGATTATGGCACCCTGCAGTGACATCTTCCGATGAACTACATACTGCAAGGAGTTTTCTTTACACTTGTCGTCACACTGAGCTCAACGCTTGACTTCTTGGGGAATAAAGGTTTGCTAGGCTGTGTTTGCCCTAAGAAAAGCGATAAGGAACAAACATAAAGGTCATCCTCAAAGCTTTCCTCTTGTCTGACACAGGAAGAGGACACAAATTACAAGGGTTATGTTGCTGTTGTTCCTCGAAGGCATTTTCTTCGCATGTTCTACATTCTGAACATCATCCTAGAATGATCTCCTTAGATGCAAAGGTCCTTCTCATACACACACACACACACACACACACACACACGGCAGGGAGGGAGGGGGGAGAAATCCCCTAAAATAATACAACAAAGCTTCTTATGGATTTCTGATATTTTCTGGCAGAACATTTTGACTGTAGCCGATGGGCATTTTCCAAAGCAGTGCTGTGTTTTCCTGCATGCCAGACACATCCACAGCTTTGCTGAATTGAAACCCTTGATGTAGCAGTACAGCCTTTTTTAAGTCAGAGCTACCTGATGTGGGTAAACAAATCTGCAACATGCTTAAACTTTGCCGCTAAACAAACTGGCAGAGAAACATGGGGAAGTTATCGGTGCTGCAGAAGCCTTGCCTTTTACCTGAGTGTACAGGAGCATGAGGAACAGGAACATTTTTTTTGTAAAACAACAATAGGAAAGATGTCAGCCTAAAAACTTGCAATATATACCCAGCATACAATGTTAATAGAGCCTTCTGCATGCAGCTTGACCCTGTTCGCATGAGACTGATCTTGGAATACAAAACCAAAATAACAATCTAAGAACCCCATTAAAACTCCCTAACAGAAGCTAAACTGACAGAATAATAATTTGGAAGGGAAGAAAGAGATAATGTAGTCAGTGGAGAGGGAGAAAGAGAGAGGGAGGGAGTTCACCCATTGCTCTAAATGAATTTCACTCTGAAGGTGAACAAATAAGCTTTTCAGGTACCATTTGCCAAATACCTTTTAGAGTTTACAAGCAAAAACTGTTAGCTTGTACATTTCAAAGCCATCAACTGAAAAGAGAGAGGTAAAGAGAGCAGCATTTGAAAGGGGGAAGAATGGTAAAGTAATATAGACTAGTACCTCAGAGCCTCTTCAGGAGAACAGGTGAGTTAATGCACAGTTCCTACAGTGATTCCCAATGGTAAACATTCATTTGGTTAAAAAAAAGTATAAAATAAAAAATAAGAATCAACACACTTGTGAATGTATTTAAAAGCTTCAAATCATACATTTTGACACTTTAGTTAACGTTACAGGAAGTGGTCTGTATTCATAGGAAGTTTATATGTACAGGAAGTCTGTATTCACATAGAAAAAAAGTATGAGGTATACAGCAAGGTAAAGGACCCCTGGATGGTTAAGTCCAGTCAAAGCCAACAATGGGGTGTGACACTCATCTCTCTTTCAGGCTGAAGGAGCCAGCATTTGTCCACAGACAGCTTTCCGGGTGTCATATGGTCAGGATGACTAAACCACTTCTGGCGCAACAAAACACCATGATGGAAACCAGAGTGCACTGAAACACCATTTACCTTCCTGCCACAGTGGTACCTCTTTATCTACTTGCACTGGCATGCCTTCGAACTGCTAGGTTGGCAGAAGCTGGGACAGAGGAACAGGAGCTCACTCTGTCATGCAGATTTGAACCGCCAACCTTCTGATTGGCAAGTCCAAGGGGCTCAGTGGTTTAGACCACAGTGGCACTGTGTACACAGTACTTAATTGCTGTATGTACTCTGAGAATTCCTGGAAAACTACACACCAGCAGGAGTATACCAGACAGAATTCTGAAACAGATTTTTAAATGGTTGGTCAGTACCTAGAAAATAATGTATTGATTACTAGAAGCCATCATGGGTTTATCAGGAATAACATATCAGTCTGTCTATCATCTATCATCTATCTATCTATCTATCTATCTATCTATCTATCTATCATCTATCATCTATCTATCTATAACATTACTAGTCTGTGTGATTCAACTTTTTCATAAATGAGTAGAGTGGCTGCTTTTCAGATTTGCAGATGACACAGTACTGGCTGGTGCAGCTACTACAGAAGATTCAAAATGATCTAGATAGTCTGGAACACAGGTAAATGTGGAAATCGGACAGAATGGATTTGTGAGAGAACACATAAGAAAATGGCACCAACTAGAAATGGAATAACATCCATCCTTCTCTATTATCAGTGTGATCCTGTCCATAGAGAAATGAGGAAGTGACAATAACATGGGGCTTCAATCGGTTCCATAACATTCGAACATAGTAGTTCTTGATACAGTTAATGCTGGAAAATGCATCATTTTTAATTTTTTTTAAATGCTACTAAAATAGTTCCCTGCCTATCTTTGTTCACCAAACAAAATTCTATGGAATGATGGCAAAATATATAAGCAAAACACACTCAAAGATATGCCATTACCTGATGCACAAGGGAGTTTCACAGGATTTGTAATTGATCCGGCAGGTTAACTGTATAAATCAGAATTCTTGTTGCTTATTCTTATCTGCACCGAAAAGTGCCATGTTTAATGCATGATGACAACCTTCAATGTTACTGCATTTAAACTTTTAAATGGATTATATAGGTTAAGGCAGCCAGAAAGGAGGCCTCTCAAGGATTGCTGTCCTTGTGACACTTGTTCATTCACTTGTTACTTCTTGTTGCGTTGTGTACTTATGGGCTAATGGCCTGTTACAAGCAACTACGTCTAATTGAGCCCTGGGGCCATTTTGTCAAAATGAAAAGCAGCTCTGGGAGAAGGAAATGTAGAGGCATATAAAAGGTGAAACATAGCCCCCCCCCCAACATTTATTGGTTCCAAACCAACCCACTGGTGTTCCCACCCCCAGGAGGTTCCAGAAGTGTGTTTTCAAAACACATTATTTTTGGAACATTGGGGATGGGCAGGGAGTGAGCAGCTGGACAGCGGCATTTGGAGAGAAAGAGTGGGCAGGCAAAGGGTTAACCACCTCTTCCATACTGATTCTTCACTCAAATTTATCTGCATGTTATTTTTCTTTTAGAAAAAATATGTCAGGTTTGTGTTAACATATATTTGTGTATTATTGCAGTTGGCTCCTTAGAATGCTTCCATGGGATCGGTTCATGCAAAATTAGAAAGATGTTCTGCTGAAATTACCTTACAAAACCTGTGGGAAATGCCTGTCTTCTGAAAGCGCCTTTCTTATGGAATTGTCTAAAATGTGCGTAATTCAAGTGTTGGAGAAGCTTTTCCTTTCCTGTATGAATCATGCCAGTCACTCTGGTTATCAGCTGGTTACCTGGCAACCCTGGAAAACAGGGAATTCTTGGAGGCATCTGGTGTGGGGATAAGTGAGGGGGAGGAAGAAATGACTTTGTTGGAGCTAATAATGGAAAATGGAAAAGAAAAGGACTGTGAGCTTGGAGGCTATAATAGCTGTAGTAAACTGTAAAACCAGCAGAATGGATGTAGGATGGAAGATGTCACCATCTAACATAAGGTTACCAGACGTTCCTGTTTCCTGGGGACAGTCCCCGGATTTACACATCAGTCCCCATACAAAATCCATTGAAGTTGAAAAATATCCCCGGATTCATTGAAAAAAATCTGGTAACCTTAATCTAACACCCCACAAAATCTTGCAGCATCAGCTGTTTTCTTATCCTCATTACATTAACCTGGTGATCAGGTAAGCCTATGAACCATGGTTAGCAACCCCTATGCTCGATATATTGATTAGGCACATACATTCCTCACCCTAGTGAAAGACTAGCCTAAGATTTTTTAAAAGCCATGGATTTACAATTTATCCAAGAATGCTCAAAGAAGAATAATAGCTCTCTACAAGCATTACTAATAAGAGACAGTAGTGATGACAAGCACACTAGCTGCACCTCATTGTCATTTTCATCACCTTCCAATCTGAGGAAAGTGACTGTCTGAAACAGGGAACCTGTTGTATCTGTGAAGGTTCATTGTGCATTTTTGCACCCGGGTTTTCAACTATATCATAATGATTTTCTTGATATCTACTTCACCCACGTATATTTGATGCACTATTGTTACTCCTCTGTATTATTGCAGAAAAAGAGAACAAGTTGTGTGATGAGCTTGAATTTGGCTGTAACCATTGAAACTTGCAGGCATCATTGGCCTAATCAAAGATGGTGGGTCAAACACCAGTGGCTACTCAAATGTTTTTCACAGAATGTTCAGTGAGACAAATTGCTTCATCCTCGTTTTCTCAGCTTATTTTTCCAGCATCCTCCATCAAAAGGAAAATACAGAATGGGCTGAAATGATATATTGGTGAACAGATGTGGAGTGGTTGAACCGACAGCTCATACAATTTGATTTCTGTTCTGCATATACGACAGTCAAAAGCCATAATTTAATAAGAAACACAACTGCAAGTGTTTTCTGTAAACACACAAATATCATTTTCACAGCTTCCTCTGCACTGGATTTTATAGCGCAGATGCTGTGTGTGTGTGTGTGTGTGTGTGTGTGTGTGTGTGTGTGTATACATATATTGGACCCTTAGTAAATAAAGGACCTGACATTTCTGGTGTGAAACCTTGCTGTGCATTATACGTGAAATAGGATGTAATTACTTGCTTTCCTGGTTCTTACTACAGTGCATGACAGATCAGTTCTATTCTGCTTTTTTAATATAATGCAGAGTAGTAATTAGCATTTGCAAACTATTCGATGAAAAAGCAATGCAAAGCTGTGATATTAAAAGAAGTGTTGGCATGGGGCAAAATTCTGAATAATACACTAAAGTTGCCGTGATGAGAAAGAAACAGAAATAAAATGAATTTTAAGATATTGATTCAGATGTATAATATATATGTCAAAAGAATGGAGTCTTTTGCTATTGTTTATGTAGGAATGAGTTGCCAATGTTGTTGCTGGCAGTGGTGATGATGGCAGGGAGCTGGCACTGCACGGCTTGAAGCCTGAGTGCTTTCATGAGCTGTTGCTATGATTCAGCAGCCCATCCTGATGTTCGGGAGTTTGCTGCACAAGTTTTGATTCCATATTGTGCAGTAGCTTGACCCTGCTGCCTATAGGGACGATAGAATCTGTCAGTTTTTGTTACCTTCGGTTTCTCGTTTTTCCCAATTTTCGCATTTCTGCAGCTATTTGCATTAAAAATCTGAGTATGATAAACATGGAGGTGGAGGAGAGCCTTATTTGCAGAAAGGTGAACAGTTCCATTACAAATGCCATCTCTCTTTCACGCTTTCCCCACAAGGCCCCACTGTCTGGCAGAGGTGATATATATAAGTGTGTGTTTGGATTGAATGCAGTAGCAGCAGCCCTAGATAAGACACAGGGCAAGCACGAGGAGCCTTCCTTCACTCCACATATTGTCTCAGTAGTCATAACATCTCAAAGTCTTTTCCCTACTTGGAAGAAAAAACCCAGATTATTTTGCTATGCCAGCATCCTCCAAAATAGATATTTGAATAGTGGTCTTGTGGTGGCAAATTCTGAGCATCCGATTTATAGAGCTTTGCTTGTTATAAATAGTAACAAAGACTGCCTATTCCTTTCTTTCCAGGACTGTATTTTTCCCCCTTTAACAAAAAGGGTCTGTTGCCATTTCTCTCCTTTGCATCGCCATTAATCATTCTCCTTTTATTGTGATATAGCTCTGCGAGCAGATGCGGCTTTATAATCAATGCTCTTTTGAGGGGTGTTGTTCTGGATGTGGTTTATGTGTCGGAATGCCAGAGTTATTTAGTTTTTATTTATTTATTTAGATTTGAGGAAGGGCTGTAGCTCAGTGGTAGAGCATGTGCTTTGCATAAAAAAGCAAGGGTCCCAGGTTAATCTCTGGTGTCTCTGGGTTAGGGATGGGGGGCAAATCTGATACAGTTCAAATTAAAGGCGGACCTACTGATTCACATTTTTTCAAAACAGTGCTTAACCTGGTAATAACAGAATAAATGAGGTAGGGAGAGAGTTGCAGCCTAAGATAGGAAAAGAAGTGGTAAGGGAACACCTAGCTTCTGCCTTTAGCACTTTGGGGCGCCATTCATCAGGTCCCAGAGAGCTTAATTAAATTAATTAAGCTCTCTGGGACCTGATGAACGGCACCCCAAAGTGCTAAAGGCAGGGGCAGACTTTGGTAATATGGTGCCTTGAGTGAGGCCAAAATCAGGTGTCCATTCCCCTCTCACCTTCCATTCTGCACATGCTCTCATGTGCACTGCACCATAGTTTTGCACTCCCTCAGCACCCCTCCTTTCTGTTAATGGATGGCTGCATACACATCCTACATTCAAAGCGCATGACTTCCCCCAAAGATTTATGGGAGCTGTAGATTGTTAAGGGTGCTAAGAATCAGGGGCATAGCAGGGGGCGGGGGAGGCTGTTGGGCTGATCACCCTGGGCACATTTTTTGGGAAGGGGGCACTGCTCCTGCCGCCCTTCCCAAGCCATCCCTGCATCGCTTTGCGAGACCTCTCAGGGAGGGTGGTGTAAGAGAATTGTGGCAGCCATGCACCCTTCAGTTCCAGCCTTGCCTTTGCTGGCAAGGCTGGGATCAAAGGGCGTGTGGCTGTTGTGCCCTTCTCATGCTTCCCTCCCCAGATTTGAGCCTTGCAAGGCCACTTGGGGAGGGCTGTGGGGGGGGCGCGGCTTTGAACCCAGCCTCGTGCAAAGGTGCAATAGCCATGCCGTTTGGATTCTGTTTTTCTAGTTTGTCAAAACCAAAGCAATTTTTCATGGTGTGTATATGGCAATAATTTCTTGGAGAAAGCGCTCTGATTGCTTGACTAGTTGCTCGAGATTTCTGTTTGCTTTGATAATTGCTTCTTAATTATTTCCCAATTGTTGAAACCATGGCTCCCAGACTTTATTAAAAAGCACTTTTGAAAGCATTATCCTTAGGCTTTGTCAACATTTCATTACTACCACAATGCCAATCAGCACCAACGGATAAGAGAGCCAAAGCAAAGTGTTGTTCTACAAAGTCTGTCATATTGTAAACATCAAACAGATGTGTCAACACACAATCCTCTGGTTTCTTCTACATGGAAGGCCTGTAATGCACATATATAATTGTCTTGATCCGCAGGCCCAAAGGAGCGCCTGTGTGAGTGCCTGGCTTGGTGCAGGGATACCAAAGACGGATGTCAAGAACGCCAGAAGTGGCCTTTTCAAGTGCTTTGCAACTCACCCTGTTCCCTTCACAGACTTGGGACGGACGTCCTCCCTATCTTGTCCTCTTCAGTTAGGCAAAGAGATGGTGACTGGCCCAGGTTCACCCAGTGTACTTCATTTCTCCAGCGTGATGAAATAAAATTAACTAAAGATAAATGTGAACTTGTTAACTTAGACTGCAATCATATGCACAGTTACCTGAGAGTAAAACTCATTGTACTCAGTGGTGCTTACTTCTGGGTCGCTATGCATACAATTGTGCTGTAAAGGTCTCAAAAGTGAATTTGAATATTAAGAAGATCTGAATTTTGAAATACAATTAATGCACTGAAAGAATCCCCATTAATTTCAATCTATTGCCACAATCTATTTCTGATTCAGCAATACACAACTCATATATATATCTGCCAAAACAGGGATTACATGGAATTATTTTAAGCATTACCCAAAAAAGAAGCTGGAAAATAAAGAGTGACTTAATTAACTTATCCTGAGAGTATGCCATGGGCTATTTGTATTTTGTGCCAGCCTTTCAAATATATCTTTTTGTTCTTTTTCATGAATATTAAACACCTAACTATTTTAAAACTCAATTAATCTAATACTTGGTTTTTTAAATAAAAAAAATCCTCTCTAAATTGCTCACAAGTCCCACATGCTGAGATTGATACTTCTGTATTCCCATGACTCTATGGAAGCTTCAATTCTAAGAAACAGGACAATGCTGTGGGGAGAAAACATTTAAACAAAATGTAAAAGATGCATTTTGGTAGCTTGTTTGTTCAGGGTTGGGGTGGGGTTTTTTTACACTCGAGTGGCTTCAAGTGTTTTCCTAATGCTGTCTTCCTAATGTTTACATCTGCAACTCTCTGATAAACCATAAAGCAATGGTCTCATTTTGCAAATGTTCTGTTTGTCATATTCAGAAGGCAGCAGACTGCTCAGACTGGAAGCAATGGAGCAAACTTAAATGAATTTGAGGACTTTCAATATTGTAGAGGAATGTGCAGTTTTAAAGTCTGGAAGACTAAACTGTGCGTTTGCGACATCCCTAGAATTTCCTACCTGCTCTGAAATGTCCTATTTGATTTTGATTTCGGCAAGGTTTGAACTGGAAAATCAAGCAATTTGCATACAAAGCTGTATTTAAAATATTTGGGCAGAACATGGTGGGTGCTAAGTTTGAATGCGGAAATATTATTTTCTTTCTTTTTTTAAAAACACAAGAAGGAAAACAGTTGAGAAGCTCCAAGACAGAAACAAGCAGATCCAAACCCAAAATGTGTGGAATTCTGTATCTCTTTTGATGATATGGCTAAATAGGACGTGTGTTTCTGCATGCAAGAGGATGCAGATCAAATGTAACAATATTTATGCAAAAAAAATTGCAATTGAGAAATTGGAATTAATGCTGAATTTCCATTTGGTATTCACTTCAAAATTTCCACCCCATCTGAGCTACTTTGCTAACACCATCCAGTTATGTCCATATAGCACCGATTCTTGCCAGACCACACTAGCTCACAATCTGTTTCCTGCTCCCATTTTCCCAGTTTCTGGTTTCAACCTTTAAAGGCTTATATGGTTCAGGATCCTCAAATGAACCTGCTTGGAAGATTCTGATACCCTAAGAAACTAGACAAGGTAATCCAGGAGAGGTCCTCCACACAATGCTGTCCATCCTCTCCTTTGCTATGAGGCCTCTGCTGTATCTCCTTGCTGGACCATTTTAGTCACTTAACAAAATATGTCTGCTGATCTGTGTTTTCAGGTTTGCCCTCTGAGCACAGCTTCATTTTGGATCCATGGCAGCATGCTGGCAGAAAAGAGGGAGAATGTTTAGCCTCATGCTGTGAAAGCTGGTCTCAGGTTAGGAATGGCTACATATCTGGGAAGATGCTATGTTCTGATGCTAGAGAAACAAAATGGCTTCCCCCATCAGCCAGTCACTCATTTTGATATGAATTTATATCTTAAAAGCCTATTCAGTATTAACTGGGGTTGGGGGAGAGAGTACCCGTTCTCAGATATTTGATGAACTCGGGCCATTCCAAACAAATATAACATTTGGGGGGAAAACGTTTTCCTCTAGTAAATCCTAGAATAATGCTCATACAACTCATTGTGTTTCTAACCAAAGAGCACCACATATCAAGTATATCCTTTCTCCCTCTCTTGATATTCTCATGGTGATATTTCTTTGTCAAGGTTTTCAGTGATGCAATAATTTTGGCTGTTGTGGTTATTGGTTAGTTTCAGCTTCCCATTCCTCAGTCTAATTGATCTTAATGGATTACACTGTAGAATTTTATAACTGGTGTGAAGAAGCCGCCTTAAGGCTGAAACCACTGCAGCTTAGAGTGCCTGTATGTGAGCTAATATGTTTGGTGTATCAGTATTAGATTCTTACCCCCTTCTCTTGAAGGATTCCTTTCTAACCAGCCTTTCCATTTTATGGTTTGCAATTTATATATTAACTGAGCCAAGGTCTCATTTCCAAATATGTCATCATTGGCAACAATACTTTGATTTATCTCTGCTCAAGTTTAATATCAGTTTATCTGCCTCTGTGCTGGACATTTTCAAGGCATAAAGCTCAGTACTACAATAAAATTTTCTCTAGAAAGAAAGAGTGGGTTCTGCTAGAGACACTCAGAAAATGCCTATCAATTTGCTTTCTTTTACTTTTAAGAGCTGAGATCTGATAAGTGAAAGTGGAAAACTTCTTACTAGCAAAATGACCATCATTATGACGAGTAGGGTGTAGGCAGAGAAAGCATCCATGCAGTGTGATTATCTTAGGCAGAAACACCAACATACCTCTGGTATTCCCTGCACAGATAAAGATTTTCCACAGGGTTCCTGCCAGTGGACCATTCACTGAAGGGTTGTAAATTGCTTTCTGTGTTTTAGAGTTCTCAAGCATCTAGTGTTATTTTCAGAAAAGAAATGAGGGGTGTGTTATTGTTGTTGCTTACCCCTCCTTCACCAGGGTGACAATAGTGTAAAATAATTTTTTATTGTTTTATTTTATTATTTATTAAATTTGTAAACCTGCCTTCCTCCGCAGTTCTCAGGCCAGTTCACAACATACCGTATTTTTTCGTGTGTAAGGCGATGCTTTTTGCTAAAAAAAAAAAAAATATTAGGCAAAAATTGGGTGTCGTCTTATACACTGATAGTGAATGCAGAGGGTGGACATGGAATTAATGGCAGCAGCAAGCAGGAAATTGGCAGTGGCTATTGGGTGGGTGACTGGTGGCTGTGGCAAGGCCTGCTGGCGATTGGCTGTGGCTGCGGCAATTGGGCAGGTGATTGGCAGCTGTGGCGAGGCAGGCAGGCGATTGGAAGCGGCAGCAAGTATGTGGGTGGGCTGTTGGTGGTGGCAAGTGGGCAGACAATTGGCGGCTGCGGCGAGGTGTGGAATTGGCGGTTGCTGTGGCAAGCGATTGGCAGTGGTGGGCAGGCGGGTGAGTGATTGGCGGCAGTGATCTTCCCCACCCCCCAAAAAAGGCAAACAACTTAATTTCTTAATTTTGGATTTTAAAAAATAGGGGTCATCTTATACATGAGGGTGTCTTGTACACAGACATGGTGTATTATAACAATTCAGAATCAAAACGTAAATTATAACAATTTAGAATAAAAAGAATAGGGTGGGTCTATTATCTCCATCTCTATATAAACAAATGTATCATTTTTTCATCATTTATTTCTAGCTGCTTCATCCTGAAGCGTCCCCCACAGTGTGCTTTAAAATTAAGTAAAACCTATTTTTAAAAAACCAAAATGACTAAGGGATAACTAAGGAATTTCATCCTTGTAAATTCTTATCCAAATCAATGTGATCTGCCCTTTCTGGGCTACTGTGCCGTTGGGAACTAAAGTTATCCAGCAACTCCCACACTTCCCAAGGTGGCAAAGCCATGAAGCTGCTATAATTCATATGACATATTAAAATTATTTCCTTACAACAAAACAAATACATTAAAATGGCTCCAGCGCTGGAATGGAAGATTTGTATCTGCGTGAGATTCATTGGTGTCAATATGCACTCCGAATCGGGGACTGATGCAGGCAAAATGCTGATGTGCAGAGAATCTCATTTGCAAAGACTTGCTTTCAATTAGAACAAGCAATATGCGGTCGAGTGAACCACATGCCTCTCCTTACCTTCAAGGAGACTTTATCAAACAAAGAGCTTATTTATGGATGGCAGACTTGTCTGTGGCGTGTAGATAAAAGAACAGAGCCAGCGTCACACCATCCATTCAAACGTATCTTGTTAGCGCTTGTTATTCATCACCTCAGCTTTCAAAAAAACAAAAAACAAGAAACCACCCACAAAGTCATTCTGACTCTTAGCTGTTTATGGCTGTGTACAGAACAAAAATATAGCAGAAAGGCTGGAAAACATTTTCAACACATTTTGAAGCCCACTGTAATGGTGGGCAGTCTATTGACATGAATTAAATATCTCATGTAAGGTGGGACATTTGCCACAGAGCATTTGGAGCAGAATCTTTGTAATATACTGGAATGATCACAGAGGCGATATTCAAACACAGGATTTATTGCTTTAGTTTTGCTTCTTAGAATGCTAGTGCTTCTGATTTCTAATGTCCTTTTACACTGCACTACGCGTGGCATTGTGGACCTGTGGCTTTCTGATTGATAATTTTTAAATGGTAGGAAAGAACTGTAAACTGGGATCAGGGGTGCCAACTTGAATAAAATGTTGTGGGGAGCAGGTAAGCCCCACCCCGCATAATTTATCACAGGACACATGCCTGCACATCATCTGAATGGCAATGGTTATCAACTGGGGGGGGGCAGACTCCTCATATATTTTATTGGTGAGGCCTAAGGGACCTTGGCTCCTCAGAGTTGGCTCCTATGACTGGGGACTCAGCTACATTGGCAAAGAAAAAGCACTTTATATGTGTTGTTTATGCAGTCTAACACTGTGACACCAGATGGCGCTGTAGAGTTCCTTTTTTGCCAACCTGATTTTTCATACAAAGTTTACAACGTGTTTAACTGAAACACTTCTTTGATGTGTCTAATTCCATCCTGGGATACGACCCCAAATTTTGACACATGGAATTGCATTGCAAAACTCCTGCAAATTTCTGAGTTAATGGGATTAGAAACTGATCGCCCCCCGCCCCCACCAGAAACAATTAACATGGAAATGAGCACTAAACTTGCACTGGATTTCCAGAAGTGGAAAGAGCACATAAAATCCAGAAATTATCAGGTAAGAAAGCACCAGGAGAACAGCAGCCATACAGGTTTTGTTAACATTGTTTTATTTATTTATTTGATTTCATCTGTGAATTGCTTTGCATAAAGCATCTTGAAGAGATTTCACCACAAAACATCAACAATTAAAACATTTCCATATGTAAAACCAACTGCAAATTCAAGACAGTTACAGAATGGAATGAAGATTTCCACTTCAAAGGCTAGCTGGAAAAGGTGGGTCTTTCATAAGCACCAAAAGACAAGAGATGGTGCCCATCTGAGGCAGCATTCACATACAGTGGTACCTCAGGTTACGTACGCTTCAGGTTACAGACTCCGCTAACCCAGAAATAGTGCTTCAGGTTAAGAACTTTGCTTCAGGATGAGAACAAAAATCATGCTCCGGTGGCGCGGTGGCATTAGCTAAAGTGGTGCTTCAGGTTAAGAACAGTTTCAGGTTAAGAACGGACCTCCAGAACGAATTAAGTACTTAACCTGAGGTACCACTGTATTAGTTCGTACCATTTCCCGAATATTTCCCTAGCTGTTAATTTCCATGTTATAGTTGAGTTTTCACATGATGTAAAAGCCACTTTTCCCATAAGCAAAGATTTCACTGGCTGCATTTTGCATTAGCAGAACTAGGCTAATGTACACTGTACCTTAGAATAATAGAACTGCAGACTTGGAAGGTATTGTGAGGGTCATCTAATCCAACCCCCTGCGATGTAGGAATCGTTTGTCCAATGTGGGACTCGAACCCACGACCCTGAGATTAAGAGTCTCGTGCTCTACTGACTGAGCTATAATATGTGATATACATCATGTGGATATGCATTTTAAAACAGTCTTGGTGTTCTATATGCAAATGATAATATTAATCTGGTTGTATCTTAACAGACATTGTCGCAACACAAACCAAAGCAACCTGATCATATGTCTGAATTCTAAAATGCTTAATTAATTTACTATAAAGTAATGTAAGAAATGCATTTGCATTAATCATCCTTATTTGTAAAAAGTCTAACTCCTATTGCCTTGCGCTCAGACAACTGCTCTTCATGTTGAACCAGGGAAAGGCTCTTCAGATGGTGTTGGACCACAATTCCCATCCTTCTCAGCTGGTTTGGACTAATGGGAGTTGGAGTCCAACAAGATCTAGAGGTCACCAGTTTCCCAGTCCTGCTTTAAACAAACAAGACAACAGAACCATAGACTAGATGTGTTTTTTTGGTATTTAATACAAAACAAATCCTAGCTACACTTCTGCCCATATGTTCCGATGTTTACCATGCTTGGTTACCTTTATTAACTGCATCTGTCAAGTTTTCTACAGAACGGGATTACTTTGAGCTTATATTCATAGTGGTTTACAGCAGCAAAGCACTTTAGATACATTAGTTAATTATAGCTCATAATGTTCCTGTGATGTAGAAGGAATCGAACGTAATTCTTTCACATTGTTAATAAATCACGTTGTGTTTGTCTTGACTTTGATTATTCATCTACAAAGAATTTAAATATATTTATTTCTGTGTATTATCTCAAAATGTATAAGGCACCTCTGAATGATGTATGTCCTTGGCAAACCCCTTTGGTGCTATTGTCTGTTATTTATTCTGTTTCAGGAAAGCATCTTTATTTATTTATCAACCGCTGAGGAATGCATGCCACAAAGAAAGCAAGTCCATAAAACATGGGGTGATTATGTTAAGAAGAGGTGATTATGTGAAGAAAACGATAAACATAGGAAGCAGCCTTAAACTGAGCCAGACCGTTAGCTAAGCTCGCTCAGTATTGTCTACAGCAGTGTCCTTCAACCTTGAGTTTCTAGATATTGGCTTACATTTCCCATCATCCCTGACTCTTGACTAAGCTGGCAGGGGATGGTTAAATCCTAACCACAGTTGTCCAAGACAACTAGGAATGCTTAAACTTGCACAATATAAATACCTAGGAGACGGCTAAGCTACTTGGGGTCCTCCAGATATTTCGGACCATGCTGAGTGGAGCTGATGGGATGTGCGGGCACAATATTGGCTAATCCTGAGCTATACAGACTGAAATGGACAGGTCTGTGTCACAAAACCATGCCTATTTTATTGCTTATTGCTGTGCTATAGTTGTTCTATTATCTTAAAGGAAATATATATCAGCAGATTATTGCAACCTCAAGTGACAACTGGCATGGCATCACAGATAACACCACAGGACAAATTGTGATATTAGCCTCTACCACCTCAAACACAATGTCTTCCATTGGAAGTATAGATCATACTCAGCTATGAATCATGAAGTGTATGAATTGGCTCTTAACCCTTGTAAGATATGGGAATTGTCCTGGAATGGGTATTGATACGCTTGAACCACAAGACCATTGAAAATTTTTGTATGAAAATAACCTGATCTGCACCTGATGGATGTACTGATTGAAATTTATCTAACCACCAATTTTTTTGCATGTCTTTGAATATTGTGACACATTTCTCAGCAATTTAAATGCATAAGAATATGCATCTCTCTCTCTCTCGTGTATATATATATATATGTATATATAAAAGAGAGAGAGAAAAAACATATTTTAATATGTATTAATAGAGGGATTGACGTACATTTTGAAAGGAACTTTATTAAAATGAACTGCAAACTAATGTGGGAAATGGAACAGATGAAATGGAACCTCTCAAATGAAGTGAACCATTCAAACCCTTCAGTGCATCATACAACAATTATGAGGGACATGAGGAAGACCCAAAAGTGTGGATTCCTTCTGTGTGGGCTCTGACTTCTCACATTAATTGCATGGGTAGGATAAATGCTGATACTTCCATGCTGCTGTGGTAGTGTCAGAACTGTGTTTAAATTTTCAAAATCTTGTACAATCCTTGACACAGCCAAGGAATACAATGGTTGCACGTTTATAAATGTTACCATTTAAAAAGGAAATGGTGGTAGGTTTAAACAAATTATTCATACTGCACTGGGCAAAAGTGGCTAACTTTAGTTAAAGGAGGTGAAAAAAATAGTAAAATAAATTAGAATTTAAAATTACTCTGGGGATATAGCCTCTGTCCTTTCATACAAACTGCACTGCTCCTATAACCTCACACTCAAAACCACGCAGAATAGAAAGGTCTCAATAGCACCAAGACCTATCTGTTATGCATAATAGCAGCTGGCTGAGGTAATGCCAATGTTAAATACAAAGGTGTCCTAATTGGCACTATGTTACTATTTATAATTGTCACATACACATATTGAATATATTATTATTCAAGAAATGTATAGATGGATTCACAGCATAAAGCCATTGAAGCGGTGTACCTGATAAAAACAGAGTAAAACACAGAAACAGGCTGTAGAAACAATAAAGTCAGTTAAACAAACTCAAAACGATAAAACCTAAAAACAACCAAATAAAAATAACCAGATATAAATGGATCTTCTATAAGTGACTTGGTTGCACTGCAGGAAAAGTTGTACCTAAATGTAATCCTGCAAAGTGCTGGTCTGATTTTGGTTGGTAATTGATTCCAGAGAGCTGGAGCTACGATATTAAAAGCCTTGTTTCTACTACAGGCTAAGAGCACCTATTGCACATATAATGCTCTCAGCTGTGCCCATCCGAGGAGTACAGTTGCCTGTCAGGGATATAGTGGTCAATGTGGCTCCTTGTCCCAAGTTGTTTAGGGCTTTCAATTCTAACCACAAAATCTCCAACTGCACCTGGTAGCCTGTGGACTTCAGCAGAGGTGTTACATGGATAAAATGCTGTCTGAATGCAGCCTAATTTTGAGTTTGCACCCAACTTCCTCCTTGCTGAGTTCCACAAAGACAGCACTGAGAAAGGAGGAGGAAGCTGACAGCCAAAGTCATCTCCTTGAGTAGTTGCAAGTCGGAAGGCAGGACCCATGAACCAATTGCCTTAAGATGGCTGTGATCAGCGGCAGAGTGTGGGGTGAGGGGAGATAAGGAAGGAAGAGCTTTCCCTTTTCGCCCTAGTGCTGTTATGGCGGTGAGCACACCTAGCAGCTGGCTTAGTAAGCTGGCAGTGCTAGGCAGGAGGAGGAGGAGGAGGTTTGGCAGAAGGGAGGAGGCTTCATCCCTTCCAACAGCTGGATCCCTTCCACAGAGCTGGATCATCAGCCAAATAGGGAGATGAAACTTGGGAGACAAGCCAGGTGGGAATTAGAATCATAGAATCATAGAATCATAGAGTTGGAAGAGACCACAAGGGCCATCGAGTCCAACCCCCTGCCAAGCAGGAAACACCATCAGAGCACTCCTGACATATGGTTGTCAAGCCTCTGCTTAAAGACCTCCAAAGAAGGAGACTCCACCACACTCCTTGGCAGCAAATTCCACTGTCGAACAGCTCTTACTGTCAGGAAGTTCTTCCTAATGTTTAGGTGGAATCTTCTTTCTTGTAGTTTGGATCCATTGCTCCGTGTCCGCTTCTCTGGAGCAGCAGAAAACAACCTTTCTCCCTCCTCTATGTGACATCCTTTTATATATTTGAACATGGCTATCATATCACCCCTTAACCTCCTCTTCTCCAGGCTAAACATGCCCAGCTCCCTTAGCCGTTCCTCATAAGGCATCGTTTCCAGGCCTTTGACCATTTTGGTTGCCCTCCTCTGGACACGTTCCAGTTTGTCAGTGTCCTTCTTGAACTGTGGTGCCCAGAACTGGACACAGTACTCCAGGTGAGGTCTGACCAGAGCAGAATACAGTGGCACTATTACTTCCCTTGATCTAGATGCTATACTCCTATTCAATTGAGGAATTGAATTCTGCACTGGAAATCTAAGAAAGGTAGGGAAGCTCTTTCAGGGTGTTAGAGTCATGCAACAGAATTCCTGATCTGGACTCTGGTGCAGAAATGAGTTTTAAAGCTTTGCTGCAGAAACAGTCTGAAATACGAAGTACAAAAATACAAACGTTACAAAACAACAAAGCAACACATTGCAAGCGCAGAGTTTCAGTTCTTAAACGTTCCTCTCTCTCTGGTCCCAGAGCGAGATATTCAGCATCTTTACTCAACAGTAGTTTCAGTGCTAAAATCACATTGCCTTCCTCCCTCCTCTGCATGTCAGCATCTCACACATAGACAAGCACGTAGGTCTTAAATAAACGCACACAGCTCCTCAAATTACAACAGCATGAGCTCAGTGGGGAGAGAAAGCAACTTGTGACAAAATCACAAGGTGAGTCATGAGGCTGCTTATCTCATGGAAAAATACCAGCCTTTTGCAAGAGGCTTCTTAGTCTATTCAAATATAACATTTTATGTTCTTTAAACTTATAACTTTAACACAGTGGTGGTTGGGGCGGCAGAGGCAAAAATGCATGGAGTATCCAATGTAAAATTTACCATTTTACAGTAGGATAGTTTCTTCTCACACTCACACATCCCTCTCTTTCCTCCATCCAGGCAACCATAAGGCATTTCATACCCTCCAACATGTCTCCGATGAAAATAGGGACGTCCCATTCCATTATGATAATTTTACTATTTATACCCCACCCATCTTACTGGGTTGCCCCAGCCACTCTGGGCAACTCTTAAAAACATAACAAGACATTAAACATTTTGTTTAAAAAAACCTTCCCTATACAGGATCGCCTTCAGATGACTCTGGGGTTGGATAACTCCATACCCTCCAACATTTCTCCAGTGAAAATAGGGACATCCTAAGGAAAAGTGGGACATTCCGGGATCAAATCAGAAACCAGGATGGCTTCTCTAAATCAGGGACATCCCTGGAGAACACAGACACTTGGAGGGTCTGGCATTTTCAGACTTCAAGGACACATCATATGAACAATATAATATTTCTTCCGCAATATGAATGTCAAGCAGTTTTGACTTCCATGATAATAAGGCACTGGATGGCGTCAGCTTCAAAACTATTATCCAAACATTTGACCAGCTAAGTTGCAAATATAGTATTTCCTTTACTAGGCCTCTCCTTTTTTAAGTATTCACTATTTCTGCTGTTTGACACTTACTGATGACTCTTGTC
Organism: Podarcis raffonei; assembly: GCF_027172205.1. NCBI lineage: Eukaryota > Metazoa > Chordata > Lepidosauria > Squamata > Lacertidae > Podarcis > Podarcis raffonei. Next base: position 42,424,229 of record NC_070606.1, on the reverse strand, counting down.
AGCTTATAATAAGCATTTTGCTCTTCTCGGATGGTCTTCATTTGCATAAATCCCGCTTAACTATTTTCTGTCATTTATTATCAAGTAATGTCAGTCCTTTCATTGTTATATGCTACTGAAAAGGTTTTCCCCTCCTGTTTGTTCACATAAATCTTTGAGATAAAACAAACTCCCTGACATAGATAGGAATAACAAAGGAGAGATATGGAGGTGAGATAAATACATTACAGGCATCCACTTCTCAGGTGATTTTTTATTTTTTGCCAAGACAAGAAAATGTGAAATTCAATACTATTTTGTTCTAGTGGTGCTTGAATGCTATGATGAAATTAGTGATGTAACAGGGACATGACTGAATCGGAACTCTAAATAACGTTATTATTATATATAAATAACTATTATCTGAACATTATTATTATTATTATTATTATTATTATTATTATTAAATTGCATTTTTATTTTTATTTGGTGTGCGTTGGAAGAGGGGTGGTCTTATACAGCGAGTATATCCCAAACTCTATATTTTAACTGGAAAAGTCTTATACGCCCAGTCGTCTTATACGCCGGAAAATACAGTATTTTATTTATTTGCTTACTGGTGCCTTCAACTGTTTTCAGCGTGATCCGCATGATCCTGTTGTGGCTGAGTAGGTCCTGACCAGCATTAGCTGAATCAGGTCTGTGGTGGACTATGGTTGAGGCATTAAGATATGATTAGTGGCAAAGATGTGGCCAGTAGACAGTCAGTAAACCCAATATGGAAGAAAGAACCAATAGAAGGCAACAGCAGTAGTGGACATTGGGGCCTCAAGGTCCCCAGTGGTGCCCTGTGTGACCAAGAAGCTCTTGGTTCTCTCACATCCACAGCCTTGGATTCCAGCAGAAATCAGGCATGGCTCTGTCTCTCAGCTGCCCAGCCTGCTTTCTTCTTCTAGCTCAGACACCTCAACTCTGACTTATGTCTTTCTAACTATTAGACAGTGGAAGGAGGGGGCTGCTTGTTGCCTTAGCCTAGAGGGCCATTACCAAGAAACTCATCTGGCTATTCCAGCAATTGGATCATTGGATCCAGGAATTAGAAGGAAATCAGGCATATAGCCTACCTCCCGCTTCCCCAACTCACAACAATATGCTGAACAAGCTGTTAGAATAATTTCCTGAGTAGAAGGCATAAATGTAACTCAACTGGCTTGGGAACACAAAGACAGCAGCAACCATCCCAGTTGGGACACTGGTAAAGGGGGTCACAATGGCCAAGCGGTCTCAAGCTTCATCCAGACATCATGGTCTACATATGGAACCAACTGCCTTATCATCAAACTCCTTTCTGCCGTCTGACCTTTGTGTTAAGCACATTGACACGACACAAGACATTGCCCCAAACACTGGTCTGCTTTCCTTGTTAGCTCTTTGGGATCATAGTGATCAAATGAAAGCTGACAGTGCTCAGTAACCTTCTGCTCCTTTGTGTCTATTTCAGCTATGCTGAAACAAACTGAATATACTTTAAGAGTATATCACAAACAAAACAAAGACCTTGCTTTGCTTGCTAAGCCACAGAAGAAACAATTTCCAAATATTTCAGTGATTGCCATGAGAAGACACGTGAAGTTGGAGGCTGTGTTGTGGAAATGCCTTGCCACCATGTCGCAGGAGGGATATGTTGGGCAGAATTTAATGCTGTTGTTTCGTTTTTTCCATGTGCAGTAGCCAGACACTACTGGTTTTTGTTTGATTTTATGTAAGTGATTTTTAATGTGAACCGCTCTGAGACCTTCAGGTATAGGGCTGTATAGAAATAATAATAATAATAATAATAATAATAATAATAATAATAATAATAATAATAATACTGCAGCTGCTTATCATTTGTGAACACACAGAGACCCTAAACATATTTGCATTAAAAAAAGGCCACAGATTAGCCATCCCTGTTTTATATATTCTATTCATATAATTTATATAAACCACTAGATTAAAAATAACAATAATCTCCAAGCAGTGTACAGATAAACTTTTAGATAAAGCATGGCTAAAACTATTTACATGCCATTAACATGCCCATTTTTTATTTAGTTGATTAAATTTTTTATATTAACTTAGAAATCATGAGCCTCTGATTTTTTTCTTTTTACCTGAGATTTTCTCCCCTGCCGCTACCACCATCTCATTGAGATTTTAACATATGTTGTCATGGCGTCCCTTCAACCATGAGGCAGTGGCGGATGAAGGGGGGTGGTCCACCCCGGGCGCCATGGGGGGTGCCATCGCAGCCGCCCCTGCCCCCAGGGATGCTCGTTGCGCATCCCCGGGATGCACCACCCTGTGCGGGAGCAGGTAACTTCGCCACTGTCATGAAGGCAACAGTATTGCTTTGTATATATATAAAAAGCATGAAGTCCAACATTTATCCTGAAAAACACATGTAATCCTCTTGCTGCAAGAAGGACACACACATCTATCCTCCTGGCCCTTTTATTGTTCAAGTGGTGTTCAGCAGAAAGGCGCTTATTGCTGCAAGTAACACTTTCTAAAGTCTCTGCCTGTAACTTTGGGACTGTGGCTGATATGGAAACAGCTGGTATTTGAGCATCAGGAAGAGGAACAATGTAAGCAAACCATATGGAGATCATTATTTCTATACTCATTACCCGTCGTGAAAATCCACTCCTTCGATACTTTGGGAAATTCTCCATGCACCCAGCTTCCTTTAATTCACAATAGCACAAGTGCCTATGATCTAGTTCTTGCGAATTTGTTGAACAACAAAGAGCTGTTTATGTAAGTAAGAGTCAAAAATGTTGTCTTTCAGCACTCACAGAATACAGCAGCAATGGGGGAGGGGTGTACAAAAAGGCAAAATACAAAAATTAAGGGTATCCTTCTTTCCATTTCTTCATAGGGTGCATCAGAAGTGGAGATTATACTGTTCATTTTCCAGGTTGTAATGCTTGCACTTCTGCCCCCGTTTTTAATGTTCTGTTTACACTGCATTATGGAACTGTGGCTTTTTTTTTTATCAATACACTACCATATCAAGCTAAATGTCATTCACACCAGTGGGCCTGGGGTGGTACATCATCAAACCTGTTGCTATCCTGCACCCTTTATAGGCATGGGTGCATCTGTTCCCCCATGATTTATCAATCAAAACAGTGGGAAAGACCTGCATGTTAGCATATCACCCCCAATTTCATCCTGTGATCTTCTGGGTTAACAGGGTTGCAAACAGATTTATTTTTTTGGGGGGGGGGAGCAATTAACATAGAAATGAGTGCTAAACTTCCACAAGATTCCTCTGGATTTCCATAAGCAGCTTTTATGTCATCTGAACTTGAAAATTATCACATAAGGGAACATTGGGAAAACAGAATAAAGTACTCTCAGAATGCAACCATAGGCTGGAGGGTTTTCTCTGCTGTTGAATTCTGGTTTAACTTGGAGAATTTCTCAAATTAACATCAGAATTGAAGCATGCACATTTTCCTGGACCTTTTTGTTCCTTTGCCATTTCCCCCCTTTCCTTGTTACTGTTGCAAAAAAGACAAAAGCAGAGCCATATTGATTTAATTGTACCTAAAACTGCATTAAGTTTATTTTTGTATTATGTATAAATGTTGCACTCATGCGTTCCTGAGTTATAGTAAAACACCACTTAATAAATGAAACATGGACATTTTGAAGCAAATCATAGAATAACTCAAAAACACCACTCTTTTCTGACCATCAACAAAAGGATACAGAAATCCTGCTGACTGACAACTCTGTGAATGAGAGTCCACAGCTGCAAGAAGACAGTGGAAAGAAGAGTACAATTTAAGAGGAAATCGACTTTCTGAATGTTTGTCACCTACAAGTAGTGGGATCACACACTACAGAACCACATTCATCAGAAGAAGATAATAAAACCCTTGCTATTTTCCAAGCTACCTCTCTGTTGGCATTCCCTCCACTATACTGCTGACCCTTTAGGGTGACATCCAAGATTGAGTTGTCTATGCAGCTGAACTTGTGGTCTCAGCATCCAACACTTCACATACCTGGTACTTTAATAGCAGCAGTAGGTTCTTAAATGTAATGGCTATTCCACAACATGCCATTAACATATAACCACCACAATGTTAATGTAATGTTATGAATGTAAATGCTATGAATATTTTTATTCATTTTATTTCATAAAAGTTATATACCGCTGGATTGTTTAAAAAATGAATGAATAAAACAGTAAGATTATAGCTTAAAACAGTTAAAAGCAACTATTTAAAACATTCAAAAGGTTTAAATTAGCAACAAATGAGAACATTAATCAATATTCTATATATCTGGGTAGGCCTGTCTAAACAAAAATGTTTTTAGCAAGCTCCAAAAAGAATACAGTGATGCCAGTTTCAAAGTGTAGACACCAACACACTAAAAGATAGACTTCTTACAATTGTGGAACAGGTATTATGTGGCACCTGTAACAACACCAGCTCTGCAAGTCAAAGTGGTTAAGTGGGCATTTATATGGTAAGGTGATATCTCAGATAAAGTGGTCCCAGGTTCTTAAGGGCTTTATATACTAACAACCTGGCCTTGGCCCAGTAGCAAATCAGCACCCAGTACAGATCTTTGAGCAGGTATTATATGCTGGCAAGGTCTCACTCCCATTAACAATTGCCATAGCTGTCCCTTTCTTCTCACCTCCATCAAATCAGCAATGAAAAATTATCGCCCCCTGTCTCCTTCTTGCTGACACTCCATGAGCAGATCAACTGCTCATTCCCAAAGTCTGCCCATTTACCAATATAATATTGCCACTTTCTTGAGATTTGTAGGTCATCCCCATATGGATAAATTTAAATGCTAATATTATAGAAAGATCAAATTAAATCTCACAATATATTTGCTTGGATCATTATTTTAGAAGGTTGCTAGTATCCCCACAGCCACAGTTTTCAAATAAATGCTTTCTGTGCCCAAGAACTCACTCTATTGATAAGAAAAGGCTCCTGCTGTTACTCAGTATGAGATAGGCTGCAAAATAGTTTTAATTTATGCCTGAATAGAGACTTTTAAAAAGTTATATTCATGGAAAATTAGCAGTCATGGGTAGGGCTGAATGACCCCTGATTAAATCTTCCAGTCTCCAAAAGCTCACATAGGTTGGCTAGTCAAGTGAGTCTCCCATTCAACTGTTTTCTTTTCCAAATGTATAGCTTTTTTCAGTGACTGCATAAATGGTAGTTGGTAACTAAGTAGTAGAGCACATGCTGCAGTATTTCATCGTATCCCCAGGTAGAATGATATCAGGAAATAGGGCTGAAAAACACCTCTGTCTGGGACCCTGGAGAGTCATTGCCAGCCAGTCAAAACAGTACTGAGCTAGTTGTGTTAATGCCCATACTCAGTATAAGACACCTTTGTAAAGTTTAGCCCCAAAAGAGGAGCTGCACAATGTTTTGAATTTCTATGACTTATTACTTGTGCATTGACTCCGTGATGAGGGCCGAATAATGAGGAGAATTGGGGTAATTTAGTGGGCTGCACAATGTCAAGGCACTACTCAGCCACTGCTTGATTATTTCAAGGGATTATAGAGAAAAGTAAATCCCTTTGATTTCCCCGCACAAAATACTCTAGACCTATTTGTCTGCAATTTGGCCTGTTTAATCAACTCTAGAGGAGCTCCTGTGCCTGCAAATTTCATCCTCTTGGGCCAACATTTACAAGGTCAATCTTGGGATCTGCACAAACCTCCAATCCTTGTTTGGGTTACAATGAACCTGTTCTCATTAAATGTGTGTTCTCTGAAGATGAAAATACACATGCACTGTTATCTCATCCTTTGATTGAAACTCAAGTATGCTCTGTATTTATTTATTTATTTATTTATTTATTTATTTATTTATTTAAATAATTTATATACCACTTAACACTGTCATTTCTAAGTTGTTTATGATGAAGTTGCAAAGGACATAAAATGGATAAAATGAGTTAAAAGTAAACCAGAAAATCAGAAAAGCCATCTAAAATGCCTGCTGAAATAAGTAGGCACATGAAGTTCAGTAGAGAGGGGCCTATCAGATCTCAGCCAGAAGGTAGTTCTACAGAACTGAAGTGTTTGTATTCTTTCACTAGGTGTCACTTTGGTGCTGGCTGCACAGCTAACAGCACTGTAGCATCAAATACTGACTGAAATTTTATTGTACAGCAAAACAGAAACCCCCATGAAACCAATATGCTATTGACCATCCTTCCTGTCCTATGGAAGGAAATTCTACCAATTACATGACATTTTAAAGTTCTTTTTCATATAAAAATTGGGGGGGGGGGCACTACTGCAGATGCAGGAGTCACCGAAAGGCACTACTCCAAATTCAGCACATAACTGAGACTACATGAAGATTTTTTAACACCACACAAAACACATCCCTAATTTCCCTAGTAAGTGCATTTCTGTACTTCCACTGAAGGCATTAAATTTAAAATGTCTTTGGTTGTGGCGGGGGGAGAAGTATAACTTTGTGGACAGTTTGCAAAAGTTAAAACTAAGAATTTAATCCTCAGAAACATATTAAGCACAACCCTACTATATTTCTACTTGTCATGTGTTTTTTCCAGCATATTACATAAAGCTCAAACAGCAAAAGCGAAAGACAGTGGGGAAAGTGTAGGAGGAAATCCCAGTGTAGATAAGGTGTTTGATCTTCATGCTTTGTAGTCACAAACAAGCTGAGAACATGTTAGTTCCCTGCTTTTCTCCTCACATTTCCACTGGAGTAGTGATTTTTTTATTCAAACGTATAGCGCTGAAGATTTTGTCGCATCTCACATTAGATCAAAAGATTTTTAAAAATCTCATTTTCATTCCATTGCCATTTTAATTGTTAACACTTGCAGACAAGCAACCCAGCAAGCGCTACTATGCTCTCTCACACACAGAAGTGCCAAGCCGAAAATAAAATAAAAGAGATGATTATTCTTTCAGTTTCATTCCTTTTCCCCATCGTATTAAAAATACTTCGAATCCACACAAATACTTTGAACAACGACACCGATACACCGGCAGGTTTTGGTTCGTCTCAAACTGCATTATCAGTAATTATAGGGCTTACATTCTGGCTTGATCTTTTCTGACCGGCAGTGAATTTGTTATGAAATAAAGCACCAGCTATGACTTGCTATTGCACCGTGCTGAAAGTGCAGCAAATGAAAATACTGCCATTTGAGTGGGACACATTCTGAATTACAAAATGTAACTGTGCTTCAGACTGCTACTGAGGGGGAAGCAGATGAGGCTAAAATTAATGATCCAGGGGGCATAGATGAGGCAGAGTGAAAGCTTAAAAAAAAAATTAACTGCACTACCACAAGTTGTATCTGTAACAAATGAAAGCGAAAGAGAACATTATTCACCAGCAAGCGAGTCAAATAAACCTGAACCATTTCTGTAACACACTGCATATATAGTTTTTGAGACAGAATCCACATATTTTTGCCAGGAATATGTGGATTTTGTCTCAGAACTGGGCACTGACAGAGTGAAAAATAGTTTTTACTAAAGGAAGTAAGAAGGAATGATAGATACCTCTCTGAATGGAACCATGCTATCGTGGCTTAGCAGGTGTGGCCTGTGAATTATTGTCTACAAAAAGGAATTTTTGTACAAGAAAATCCACTCATGCACAAAAAATATATATAGTGGACATTAGGGGACTTGAGCTGCTTTCATCAATTTGAAGTTACGATTTGGGTGGTGGTGGTAGAGGTGGAAACCACAATTCTATTGTGTTTGGAAAAGCTGACAGAGACTGGCAGATGGCGGTGAAAAGGGAATGGTAGAGGCAATATGATTTGGGGCAAGGTGGTGAACAAAATGCTCCAAATGGAAGGTGCAGTGAATAATATTTTTACAATAGCCACCAGAACAGACTAGGACCCAAGAGGCTGAGCATCAGCACCCATCATATTGGGCCATTTGCTGGTGCCCCTGTATCATGGCAGGGCCTTCTGGAACTACTGTAACACCTAGGCTGCCCCCAGCAGCCCCAGTTGACTTGGCCCCTGCAACAGTAGTGCTGCAAATACTCCTCACCTCCTGCAAATGGCAGTGTAGTCCTGTAGCCAGGAACCAAGGAGCAACTGCTTGATAAGCTCCCTTGCAAGCACATGAGGGGAGGTCAACACTGGTTGCTATAGTACAGTGGTGCCTCGCAAGATGAAATTAATCCGTTCTGCGAGTCTCTTCGTCTTGCGGTTTTTTCGTCTTGCGAAGCACGGCTATTAGCGGCTTAGCGGCTATTAGCGGCTTAGCGGCTATTAGCGGCTTAGCGGCTTAGTGGCTATTAATGGCTTAGCGGCTTAGCGGCTTTAAGAAAAAGGAAACAAACTCGCAAGAACTCGCAAGACGTTTCGTCTTGCGAAGCAAGCCCATAGGGAAAATCGTCTAGCGAAGCGACGCAAAAACCGAAAAACCCTTTCGTCTTGCGCGTTTTTCGTTTTGCGAGGCATTCGTCTTGCGGGGCACCACCGTAGTACTTCCACACAGTCCCCCAAGTTATGATGGGTGCTGGGAAGGCCCAGTCAGCATTAAGGGCAAGTACACTGCAGGCTTCCTGTCCAAGCCCACCCCCAAAATCCTGGTGGCACAGTAATGGAATAAACTAAAGCCACAGTTTTGTCAAGAAATGCATGTAAGAGGCATTGGCTTTAAACTGGTGGCCCTAATAGGATCATTAATCCTTACTTAATCCAGGAAATATAAAAATATAGGAACTAGAGGCCTGAGAAAGGGATTTCTAGCTTTCTACCCTCAGAGAAACTGGACAGAACTCTAGTATATTTTTTTGTTTTGTTAGGGTCCTTCTAGAGTCTTGGGCACCAAAGTCTGGCCTCATCTGCACTATATATTTAAAGCAGTTTCATACCACTTTAAACAGTCACAGCTCCCCCACCCCAAGAATCCTGGTAGCTGTGATATGTTAAGGGTGCTGAGAGCTATTAGGAGACCCCTGTTTCCATCACAGAGCTACAGTGCTCCCACAGTGGCCAACCAGATGCCCATGTGGAACCCTTATCAAAGGATCAGGTCGTCAATTAATCGTTGGGAGGCGATTCCGAAGATAAGCCTTATCAGCTCAGTTGAATGGAGATTCCGACATTTTTAGTCCTGGGCCCAGAAGAACGGTATCCAGATGAACGGCAGTCTACCTGGCGGATGCAAGCCCCACGCTGCTGTTTTGGGCAGCAGGGGGCCCCGAGCCACTCCCAGGAGAGACGCATGGCTCGGGCGCACTGCAGGCCAGGCTCTGCAGTAAGTGCCAACCCCATGGTGTGCCATTTTGTCACCCCCACTCAAGGATGACACCCGGGGCAGCCCGCACCCCCCACATCCCCCTTCCTATTCCCTTGCCCCAAAGGCACTTATATTCTTGGTGCATTCAAATAAGCATGGAGGCAAAATACAAATTAGGTGGCGCAATAGTCAAATGCATTAAAGAATTGTGTATCATGCTCCCCATCTATTTATAGTGGTATACATAGCACGAAATTAGCCTCTGGATGAGTGTATGAGGAGGAGAAGGATCGCCTATAAATACAGTTTGATCTCCTTGCAGGAAAGTTGGGATCTAAGTGTAATAAAAAATAAAATAGACCCAAAATGTGGGCAGTATTGACTGTATGAAAATGCCCTTAATAATGCCTCATGATCTTGAAAGAGCTGTCAGTAGCTGCTCCTTTTCTTGATCTCTCTTTTTTCTTCCTTTCCCTGGCTGCGTTGATGGAAGTAGCACAAACTCCACCTGGAATCTCATATCTAAATTTTTATTAATGTTTTACAACCAACAATTCATTTTAGAACAGTCAATAACTATATACAGTTGTAACCCCAGCGGTCCCTTCAGGCTCATATTGATTTATTGATACTGTAGTCCTAGCAGTGCCACCTACTGGTAAATTCTCAACAGCAGTCATTCTCGGCAAATGAGCAAAAGCTCTCTAGGGTGATGCCACATTATGCTTTAATGAACAAAAAGAGTCTCTGCATATTAGCCTTTGAACATAGACATGCTTTCATTGCAGTGCTCTTATTACATTTCCTTTTTTTCTTTCTGCTTTCTGACCTGTGATGTCAGTATAATAAGTAACTGAGATACAATGCTGAGAGGAAGTAAAAGGCATGGTATGGATTGATTTGTAGGGGTAGATATGTGGGTAGACTTTACCTCCCCCCCCCCCGACTCATAGATGGTTGGATGGGGTGGGTTTGACTTGCTATGTGCAAAGCAGGATGAATTCCATCTACAATTCCAATTCCTGATCTTGAGTAGAAGAGTTCTATGGAAGATATCCAGCTGCTGATTTGAATTCACTTGGGGTTAATCTTTAGTATCAACACTGGAGTGAGAAAGGGTGAAGAAGTTAATTCCTTCCATATTGGTATTTTGATGCAATGTCCATTTTGCAACTTGCCTCCCACCAAAAACAGGACAAAATTAGGGGCACCAGGGACATGGCTGAGCATCACATGTCCTACACTCTGACAAATCTTGACCAAATTATTCTTATTTAGATAAAAACTATTAAATAAAAGGTTGTATCCTTCTTACTCTAGGTAGACCTATTGAAATTAATGGGCTTAAATTAACTTACATATGATTGACAATCAATATCACCCAGTACAGTATGTCTGGTATTGAGTCAAACATAGAATGTTTAGTGCTTCTAACCCCTACTGATTTCAGTGAGAAATTGTTAAATATATGTGTAACAGTGCAATGCTATGCATATTTACTCAGTTCAATGCGCCTTACTCAAAGGTAAGTATGTAGAACCAGGGGCTGCCACCCCTGCTCACTCCACTTGTCAACCCTCTCCTCTCACAACTAGCTAAGCCTTCCTCCCTTTATACCTAACCTATTCTCTTGCCTATCTACTCACATCTTATGGATAGCCACTCCCCTCACAGCTCATCCCAACCCCTTTTAAAGGCGCAGGAGGTGCTTCACTGAGTGGTTTGCTGAAGCACCCCCTCCATTAAACCTCAATGCTTCAGTCTGTGAAGCCCACCATCCATTAAACAACTTGCATGGGCTGCCTGCCACCCTGTCACCATGCTGGAGTTGGTGTCGCCACTTGTTAGCACCACACAAACTGTAGGGTGACAACTGCCTTACATTTTTATGCATATGGGAAGAAATTGTAACCTAATTCTCCCACTGAGTTCCATAGGACACAAAGGGGCTTAATTTTGCCTGAGTCATGCCCCTTAATCTCTTCCTCACTTTTCAAGTATTACCACCAAATCCATGAATGCCGTGCTGGTGCAAGGTCAGAATGAGAATAAGGCCCACTGCACAGCATTAAGAATCCTTTAAACAGGAGATGAGACCTTTGCTGATGAGGACATGCACAGCATGCAGGAGCATTAAGTGATTAGTATTGATTGTCATCATGCCTCAGTTGTCTCACCCTGCTGTTCAAAAACAAAATAATGAAGCAAAAATGATGAAGCAACTCAGTGTTCATGAGCTTCCTCAGACTAATTCCCCTTGTCTTTAAAGCAAACTATATTTAGATGAGAAAGAGAGAGACCCTATAAACAAACAATTTTTGATATATTTGTTTGATATATTGTACGAAGGAAAATAAAATGATACAGTAACAACTAGCTCCATCATTTGAGAGTTGATTGTACAAATCTAACCACCTTCAAATTTCTGCCTAAAATTTCAAATGAACTATTGGCCTGGAATGATCACATTGGGTTTCTATATTTCATTTTATTATTTCATTTATGAAGTGCTTCCTATAAAACATCTCATAAAAGTGATTTAACAATTAAAATGTCAGTTTAAAACAATGTCAGATTTGATAGAGATGCACACTAGGGGGAAAAACACACCTCTCTTATTGAAAAAGGAAGATTTTCAGCACGAACCAAAAAGAACAATAGAGAGTGTTTCATGTGGATCACTGGTGATGGGTATCAGCCCCTTAGTCTGGAAGCAAGTCAGCAATTGTAAGCACTGATCAGCTCATAGTTACATTGCATAAAACTTTGGCTTGAAATTGGTGTGTTTTTCAGGGGGCGAGAAATTTTCATGCCAACATTTGGATAGCTCGTGCCAGTAACAGCACTTTTATCTACACCATGCATTTAAAACACCTGTAAAGCATGTGACTTCTCCCAAAGAATGCTGGGAACTGTAACTTGATAAGGTTGTTGGGAATTGTAGCTCTGTGAAGGGTAAACTACAGTGCCTATGATTTTTTTGTTCTGGGGCAGGGAATGACTGCCAAAGTGTTTTCACTCTTACAGTTTCTGCCACTACAAAAATGGAGTAAGCAGCCCTGAAGCTTCAGGGAAATTGCATCTTTCCACCTCCAGAATAAACTTTCTCCAAATTTTCCAGCTGTCTCCTCCAAGAGTACTGGGGATTTGGTAGGCAACCAACCATTCACTAATCTAACCCAGAAATGGGATTTTGCTACTGGTCTAAAATTAATAAGATATTCTGAGTGCAGAGAAGGCTCTGTCAGGCAGTCTGAGGCTACTCTTTATTGGAGAAATGCATTAATTACCTCCCTAGTCTATCCCTACACCCCCTCTCTGGCAGATTTTGCAAGCCATGAGGGGCAACGGTCCAAGACACAAGTGGTTGTGCCTGAGATTCACCCAACAACATCAGGCAAGAGCACTGGGCAAGAACATCAGACACCTCACCAGGATCGTCAGCACCAATGTTGGAATACAAATCCTGATGGATGCAAGTGATTTTCCTCTCAAAATGCTTAGCAAACGTGTCACAGAGGTCTTTAATGTCTGTAACATGGCAACAATCATTCCCCGGTAATTGTTGTTATCTGGAACCAGCACTAACTTCATTGCCATCATCAGTGAGGTATCAGAAAGGATTTCAATGAAAATGTATTGGGGGCTGGAGGAGAGAGAGATGCACACCTGACATGAAATACTCTGACTTTTGCCATGAAAAGGAAAAATATATTTCAGAAATTTGGGAAAATAACAACCCCCCCACACCTTCAGCAAACACTTAGTAGATGGCCTAATTAAAGTGTGCATTCTCATATCTTTAAGACCCAACAATAAACATGCCATTCTGTAACAATTCAGCTATAATACTGCAGCAGTGGTTTTTATTAAACCATTAGGTATAAATTCTGGGACAAACACATTTTCCCTTCATGAATATCAAGTAGCAGTTGATTATCTTCTAGAATCTATATAATCATACCAACATATGCAGAAAACAGCAGTGGGGGGGGGAACCCCACTGTCAGGAGTTTTTAAGGTTACTCCCCTTTCCACTCCCAGAATGCTGAATGGCCTTCTCTCCAGGTGCTTGATGCAAAATTTATTGCTAATGCAAAAACAGAGTTCGCATGAGGATAGCAGCTGGGACCAATTGAAATGTTGATTCCAGTGATACTGTACATTAAGGCACCCCCCCTTTGTAGCACTCTAAATTAGGAACTGTGGCGAGGTAAGGGCAGTGGTTATAAGTTTTTAAACACACACAGAAGCCTTAGATAATTATTTGATTAAAATAACAGCACTTTTCTATGACTTTTTGCTTTGTCGATGAACTGGCAGCTCGTTTCACCCTGCTCATGCCCAATTAAATAGCTTAAAAATGAATATGAACATGCCCCCAAACCTCTCATCCTATGATGGAATAGGTATATATCAGGGATACCATGTCAAAGTCTGGTAGTGAGTTTGCCACATAGGTTGAGGACGGAGCCTCAGGCTTATTGCTAACAAACGCAGCAAAATATAATAAATATAATCCCTGTTATAATATATAATAATGAGGTTATAGACTCCTGAGAAGCTAGACTGTAGGTAGGGAATTCCCATTTTTCATGCTGTCACATTGATTCTAATTTTTGGACCAAATGCTGGAGAAATGGCTATGGTGAAAACACCCACAAAATGGGGCAACAACAGCCATATGGGGCACAGGGCTTCCTACAGCAAACTTTTCCTTCTTCCCTCAGTCAGGAATGGATAATCTGACCGCATTGCTGCTACAAGTGTTTTAACTGTTTTTAATTCATGTGAGTTTATTGTTGTTTGATTGTTTTTATTGAGGGAGGGGAGATGTTTCTGGGAGGGGAGGAGCCCCCCATTGCAGCGATTCTTCTGATGAAGGTGTGCTTCTTACAGAGGTTTTTTTTTTTGCTCCAAATGTACAGACCTGCTATCATCCTTGATTGCTACAGATTTTTGTGACATCAGAGCCCTCCTTGATGCATACAGGGGTTTATCTAAGTATCAGTACTACACCTAAACACCCTGCTCTCCTTATAATATGTTTAATAGCCTCCATGGGGACCCATATATCAATTAAGGCACCTTTTCAATTTATTAGCTGCCAACTTATGCATATGATAAGTTTCAGTCTGCCACTTATCTAGGAATTTCTCACATACTGTGTTAATTATGCAGGGTTAATTAAGATAAGTGTTGACTGCAAATGAGTATTGACTCACTAGAAATAACCTGGATTTGGCAGGTTTTCTAACAGGTGCAGGGCTGCTTCCTCAATTATGAAAGAGCTGTTTCAACATTACACATTTGGAGTATCAATAAAACCGAATTATGATTATGGTATTTTGAGAAACCCTCTGTATACAGCAGATCAGCAGTCATTTACTCTGCCACAGTCCCTAGGGGCCCTGCAAGGAATTTGATTGTGTGTAATGGGCCTCCTGGGTTTCTCATGCCTGGCTGTATCTCCACTCAATGCCACTCAAAACACTGCTCCCAAAGATGGCAGAGTCCTCATGGCAGTTTTCTGAGGTATGAACTGCCACATGGTGCAGTGATAACCACAAGTTTAGATGGCTTTAAAAGGAGAGCAGAAGAATACCACAAACTGACTTACTCCAAGTCAAATCATTGGTTCATATAGTTCAGTACTGGCCGCAGTGCCCACAAGACATTCCCACCCAGCTCTACTTGGGATGCCGAGCTTGGATCTGGGACCTTTTGCATGCAAATAAGATGCTCTGCTGCTGAGCTTTGACCCTTCATCTGAAGCAAGATTAGACACATTTACAGAGGGTAAATATCTCAGTAGCTATCAGTCATGATAGCTATATGAAGCCTCCAGATTCAAAAGCAACATGTTGCTAGGGAACAACAGAACATCTGTCCCTTTAGCTCTGCTTGTGGACTTGCCAGAGACATCTAGTTGGCCATTGTAGGAAGCAAGATGCTGAACTAGCATGACTTTTGATCTCATCCAGTAGGATCAGTATGTACTGATTTTCCAACTTGTCCTAGGAGTTTGCTATTTCCTGTGAAAAGAAAAGAAGGACCATATTGCAGTCCAATACAAAATTCAGAAAAGATCAAATTAAAGAAAGTGTGCTTGACTATTTGCTAGGGAGGAAAAAGATAGTAATTTTAAAGACTTGCTGTTCTTACCATGGTTTAGAAGCTACCTGAATCGATTTCTCTATATTTCACTGTACAAGAGATAGCAGATAATTAAAAACTGCTACAATGTGGGGAACGGTTTGCATTTTCCATTCATGAAGTTGCCAGTTTGCGCTGTCTTAGTAATTGCATACCATCAGAGCATCTATATTCCGATGACATTCTTTACTTACATTATCAGGGTAGCACTGATCATAGCTGACATTCAATTGATTATCAGCATTGGAGTTCTACAGGACCATCACTTTCCCAGGTGTAATAGCATCTACCTCATAATCCTGCCACTTCTTTGTTAAGATAGATATCCAATAATGCAATCCCGCTAGGAACCTCACAGTAATACTGTGCCAGAAAGGTTCTATTTTGAGCCCAAAATTGGAATTTAAATAATGGACAGAAATGGGCTTTTTCTTTTCTTTTCTGAAGACAAAATTGATGCTTTTAATATAAATGATCATTTCAATAATCTTCCATTTTCATTTTTTTTTTTAAAAAGAGCCCTTATGGATGAGATTGCAAGCCTATCTAGTCCAGCATTCCATTTTCCACCATAGCCAATCAGAGTGGAAATGCAAACCTACAAGCAGAGTATGGGGGCTTGAGCCCCTTTCCATAGTCATTTCCCAGCAATTCGCATCTAGAAGGATTTTAAAAAAGAAAGTGGAAAAAGATCAAAGGGAGAGGTGGGACATGGGGAACATGATTGTGAAGCATATTACAAATGCTATCCGTGTGTGTGTGTGTTTGTGTGTGTACACAGTGCTTTTCTTCTAGAAATCTCTCTCTCTCTGTACACACACACACACACACACACACACAGTCACCACGTTTGATGCATCCATGAATCTATGCCCCCTTGTGTAGGAAGCCCATGTGTATCAGAGCTCACTCCACCTTAGTGTGCAGAAGTTCTCCAGCAGCAAAAGATACATTAGGATTTCCTGCCGCAACTAGTACAGCACTGGACACAGGCACAGAGAATCCTTGAAGTAATTGCCCTGGAAACTTTATCACAAGGTCGAGGGAGGGATGCTGTGTGGGGGCGCACTATTAGCTGGGCTATCGCCAGTGCTATTTTTCTAGAAAAAGAGGTGCGGGAACTCACCATGAACGACCCCCTCTTTCTCTTAGAAGGGCAATGGCACCCACCTGAGAGCTGCTGGAACTCACCTGAGAGGTGCTGGAACTGAGTTCTGTTGAGTCCCCCCAAAATAAAAAGTCCTGGCTATCTCTCAGTTGCAACTTCGGGATGCAATGAGTGAGCATGGCCACCAACTTGGGTGGATCAGGCAAATTCATGAAGGAAAAGGCTATCAGTGGCAAGTAGACATGATGGCCATGTTCTGTCTTCACTGTTGGTAGTGGCATACCTTTGTAGCCCTGTTGCTGGGAGTCATGGGGGATGATGAGTGCTCTTGCAATCACATCCTGTTTGCAGGCTTCCCATAGTCATCTGGTTAGTCACTATGAGAACTACATGCCAGACTAGATGGGCCTTTAACCTAATGTTCTTAACTTCACTTTCTGTTCTGGAACATACTGACCATTGCTGTGGCTAATAATTTCTCAATTAATTCTATATTAGTTGAGCGTGATGAAGTCTTTTAATATCCATTAGAAAAAAGATAATAAACTGAAGTTACGTGGGAGACATCACAGTCAATTATCTTAGATATAAGATAATTGCATCTAACTTGTTCCAAAAACACATTTAACTTTTCTGCATCCCCACCGAAAAGGAGTTATATCAGCTCTGAGACTTAAAACGTCAGCAGCAATCAGCAATGGCTTTACATGTTTTCTTGAGTTCTGATGGTCAACAAGACAATGATTTAAAGAGCCTGGCACAGATACAGATACTCATGTCAGAAAAAATGGCCACACATTCATCTGACACAATGTTGACTCTCCCTCCGCTGCCACCTCCTGGTGTGGAAAAGGAAGCCACCTCCTCTCAGTCACTGGTAAATTTGCCCAGTGAATTACCTCTGTGACCACCATCTGACCACTTCTGGGAAGGGCTTGTTTCTCTCTTGCCTCTTGCCTTCATCTCGGCATTGGCTGACAGTTGTTCCTGCCCCATTGCCCACCTATTCCTCCTCAAAGCATAACCCAGCTACCCTAAATGCTGTGGAAAGGGAGCTCTGTGGGGTTCCTTTTACCCATCAAAAAGGGAGTGCCTTTTTCACTTACTGGGAATTGTGGGTGCATAGATGGGTCTGAGTAACCTATCATGCAGGGCCCCAGTAACCAGCCCAGCTACACTGACATAATGAGGTGGTCCTAGTTGCAGCAGACACTGCAGACCAACCTACCTAGTCTCTCATTCATTATGTACATTTTGGTAACTGATCAAGCCTCACTCATCTTTCGTCATCATCAGTCAGTGACTTGGTCTGCCATCTCCCCTACCTGGCAGTTGTACACCCTAAAATTATGGAAGAACAGGCTGTGGGAAGCAACCTTTGCTAATGTTCTATCATGCTCCACTTTCGCATTATGTAGGCTAAATACAAATTGTTACCATGGCTTAGGAGAATTTCAGAAGGATCTTCTTCTTCTAAAAAATCCTCACTCTACTGACACTGACTCAGAGTGCTAGTTTGCAAAGGGTGGAGGTGTCTCATATCATAGCAGGTTACACAATTAAGATTAATGAGAACATTATAAATAGCAATTTTTGTACTAACTATTGCATAATTTAAAGGTGAGGTTAACCTTGACATTTTACTAGCATGCATGATACATTTCAATAAAACTTTTAGTAAAGAGGCACACGCAGATTTGTTCTGGAATCATTAAAAAGAAAAATCTCTGTACAACATCTGTCTTGGATACTAAAAGTCTTTAAAAGTCCATTCACCATCCTGACAAACTTTTCTTATCTTTCGTTTAGGAATCCCTATAAATCATGCGATACCCAGAGTTTCAAAGGGTGGTTTCAAAGCGGGTCTTGTCACCTGGGCAGCCCAGGACCTCCACACGTACTACTCAGGCTTACATACTGGGAAGGTCATTATGGTGCTTCTAATGCAGCTGTTTGACCCTAGAGGTGCACTCCGTTGTTTCTTGAGACAAATGGATGCCAAGGAGGTGCAAACTACAGTTTCCAGGATTCTTTGGGTATATATGCTTTAAGTGTGCTGTAAATTTATGATGCGTACACAGCCTATGACTTAATTGGCTATCTCCTGATATGTGCTGATGGAAGCAGTTCAGGTGCTCATTTGTTAATCATTCATTTGTTAATCATTTGTTAATCGGCTCATGCAAGGGAGATATGTGCATGGAAGCAGTCTTTTGCATGTGTGGCTGACGTGTCCAACTGCATTATGACGTTGATCTGAGTCCCACTGAGTTGGATGGATGTGGCTTTTGATGCAACCCGTGTGATTTATTCCCATCCTGGGCTGCTAGTGGTCCTACATACAACTAGCTGCCTGCATCTAGAGCTGGATTTGGGTCACTTAGTGGTGCAGTCATACAGATTAATGCATTTGTGAATCTGTTCCATCTTAAAGCTGCCTTGGATTTTCGAAATGAATAACAATGATTATAGCTTGTGTATGTTTCAAACACAGAGGTGTCTCATACAATCTATATGCAGATTGCAGTGATGGTTATTATGTGTTAAAAGGCAACAGTCATTTTCTTTCTCCATGAAATAGAATAGAGTGTCAACCTTTATAAAGACATACTTTCATCATGCATATTTTGTCTGAGTTTGCTGACAGCCTTATGAAATATTAGAAGTTCAAACTCATTAACAGGTCACTTCATCAGTCACATTATTTTATGCTGCAAAGGGGACTGATATTTATCCATCCATCTTCAACTTCTAGATAGGATAACAGAGAATACAGGTGCTCGGATTGTGCAAAGGAGAAGGCGTAAATAATGGAGGAAAAACCCCATAAAATAAATGAGTACTTGATGAACTGTAAAATAAGAGCAGCCAAGGACAGGTGTAGGATATAGTCACTTACTATGCCCTTCTGTATTTCCTATGAGTCAGTGCAGCCTGGTGTTTTGTGTGCTATGGAACTGGGCAATTGGCCATAACAACAGAATTGCCTTGACACTGGACAGATGAAAGCTTATGCCTCGGAAATGCATTAGGCTTGATACCCAAATTAGGGATTATTAAAAACTCTATGTGATTTAAATTGTCAATGAAATAGGAAAGAGGTTGAGGCTCTGTGCCACCAGACTCAATATTTGATACTGTCTTTGCACAGCCTTTGTGGCCAGTGACCTACTTAATTCAAAGACACAGGCAAAAGAAGGATGTTAGCTGACAGATAGCAAAGTGTTAATTAGATGAGAGCATGATCACACTACAAAGAGTGCCATGCATGTGCTGGGTCATTAGTCAGCAGAAATTAGAACTTCACTTTGGGCACTTTATCTTTTGGGTTGTGGTTTTTTTTAAGTTGCCAATTATCAAATGTTTCTGGGATGTTATTCAAACAGATAAGTATTAAGCCCATATACGAAAGAAAAATGTTAAACGTACCAAGCCATTGATTATAATTCAGATCATGGCTACAATGCTTTGACTCCATGTGCAGAGGCAGGAATGCTTCTGAATATCAGTTGCTGGAAAACATAAGAGGGGAGAGGGCTCTTGTGCTCGAATCCTGCTTATGGGCTTCCCAACAGGCATGTGGTTGGCCATTATGAGGACAGGATGCTGGACTAGGTGGCCATTGGCCTGATCCAGCTGGCTCTTCTTATGTTCTTACGTTAATGAAATTGACTGCAATCCTATTTCCCATACATACTCTTCAGTGGTAGGTTTGGTTCATGGTATCAAGCAGAAGATGATGCAACTCATTCCAAAATAATAAAAAAGCTATGAGAAGAGGTTATAAATGGTGTCCATCTGCAGACGATGTGCCTCGACAATGGCAATAAGACTTACTATGGTAATTGTGATATGGTAAGTCTCCTAATGGATTTCTAAAGTGGGCAGGATTAAATAGCACAGTATCATCTCTGAGCTGAGCTAGATAATGGACCTCTGAGTGCCTAAAACAAGTAATTGGGGCTGGGATCTGCCCCCCCCCAAAGGAAAGAGGTACACATTCCTGTAAGTAAAGAAGTGAATGCTATAGCAGCCTGGGAGTCATTTTAGACTCACAGCTGTCCATGGAAGAACAGGTCAATTCTGTGTCCAGGGCAGTTACCAGCTCCATCTGATATGCATGCTCTGGTTATCTCCCGCTTGGACTACTGTAATGCACTTTATGTGGAGGTACTTTTAAAGGTGACTTGGAAGCTACAACTAATACAGAATGTGGCAGCTAGACTGGTGATTCGGGAGCCACTGGGACCATATAATACCTGTCCTAAAGCATCTTCACTGGCTCCCAGTATGTTTCTGAGCACAATTCAAAGTGCTGGTGCTGACTTTTAAAGCCCTATATGGTGCTGGCCCATCATACCTGAAGGAGCGTCTCCACCCCCATCGCTCAGCCCAGACACTGAGGTCCAGCTCCGAGGGCCTTCTGGTGGTTCTCTCACTGCAATAAGTGAAGCCGTGTACTGGGGATTTTTTTAATGTTTGACTTTTACTATGTTTTTATATGTGCTGTAAGCCACCCAGATGATGATGATGATGATGATTACATGGTGAAAATAGTGGGATATAATCTAGGTGCCATTATTATTAAAATTTGTATACCACCCTTCATCTGAAGATGATAGGGCAGTTAACAACATAAAAAGGTCAGGTACAAACTAGGTCAACCTTACAAAGAAGCTCTATTTTTTCTTGCTTTATTGCAGAAGTGTCAGCCAATCACCTTTTAAGACCACTAGCAAATATCTTGAAGCAGTTTACAATGTGGAGTGAAAAACTCTAATGAATACAAAACAGTCCACAAATACAAATACTATAAATAATCACCAAATCAAATACTGAGACTATAAAATTATAAAAACAATAAGTAGCATTTTCAGTGAGCATCTGAAACATGTCACTGATGAGCGAGGGTGGTGAGACTATTGGTAAAATCTATTGGTGTTTCGCAACTTTTTGACTAGTTGCAGGACCTTAGCCAGACCTAGCAGAGTAAACGCAGAATCCATGGAAGCAATTGGCGACTTGGCTGCAGACAGGCTAGACGAAGCAGGAACCAGGAACTTGTAGTAAGGTGTTTATTATATACAGTGGACTATTTACAGGAACAGAACACGGATCTTTAGCTAGCTCTCTCATACATGACTCACAACTCCTACACTGACGCACAGAACTCAGAACTCCTGAACTAACACATTCCAGTTAGTAGGCCATTAATTATCACTCCCTTGAGAGAGCTTGACCAATCAGGGAGCTGTTTCCATGCTTCTGTTATCACCAGGCAGACTTACTCCTTCACATGACCTTCTGGCTGTCTGCCAAACCTTAATTGACTCTATGTGAGTAGCTGCACGTACACAGTTTCCCAACAGAGACCATTTCAGAGAAAACCCCACCATGGACAAGGTCCATCTATACTGGTTTCACTAGATTGCAGTCTTCAGATTGTGGCATGGTCAGTCTCCTCTGATGAGCTCATTAATTGTACAGGTATACAGCAGGGAAGGTGATTTGTTAGATAACATCCTGGAACTGACAGGTGTCCTGACATTTTAACAGCTCATTTGGATTGGTGCCTTATATTATCCTCCCGCCCCTTGGTTGATGAGAGCTTTCTTTTGGCTACTTTTTAATCTCCATGTTTCGAGTGGTATTTCATCCTTAGAGGCAAGCAAGCAATATACCTTTACTTTACCCTTCCTATTAGAACTTTTACTTAGGCCAGCATCCAATCCATTCCATGTGAAAATAATAGGAAGCAAATAAAATATAGGAATAAAATAAAATATCAAGGCATCATTAGCATTCTCTGATCCAATGCTAAACAACCCCATAGCAATGCATCTCGAGGCTCTAGATTGTGCTGTGTGAAAGATATCTTTGCTCTCTAAAGCCCTGTATCTTGCACAGTTTCCTAACACTAAAAGGAGTGATCTGGCATAAGTTTCTTATTTGAACTAAAAATATAAAGGCGGAACACTGCAGGACAAAAAATAACTGCTCAGGCTGACCAGAAAAAAGGAACATATAAAAGAGGTGAACTATTTAATATAGTGTCTAGTTCTAAATTACTGAAATGCTGGACACTGATGGGGTTCCCAACCATCTTCCAATATATATAAGTCTCTGAGTGCCTGTAGCAGCTAATAGTACTAACAGCTACTACAGAAACCCCTGGCTGGAGAGTTCTCCTTCAGCTTTCTACTTGCCCCATGCCCCAGGCAAGGAGAGACCCACAGCACTTGTCTCTTCACCGTCTGTCAATGCTTCACTTTTCCTGGCAGAAAAGAACAAGGCACTTGCTTCTGGCTGTTTCTCTTCCTTGTTCTCTCACTCGCCGACTGCTTTTCTTTACTGCGTTCCATCTGCAAGCAAGTGTGCATGGTGGCAAGTTAATTATATATTAGCAAGATATCCTCATCAGTTGTCCCAAGTCATTGCTTTAAACAACAATTGTTGATAATTTGGTTAACAATGACTCTGCTGACGGAGTACAGCAGGTTAGGGGTAGCAGTAGAGAATGCCATTACTTTAATGTTTGGTGGAGCTGCAGCACATCTTTCCCAAGCAGAAAACCCAAGGCTCAATCCGTAGTTAAAATGGTGGCAACATCTGGGTAGGTATTTTGGGCACCACTCAGCAAAATAAGCAGGGCCAGCTTACTGCATGTTGAAGTAAGTGAAGAAATAGACAGTGCCATGTCAAGAGCTCTCTCCCCTACCACCCACCCATCCAGGAAGATCATAAGTGCAGGACCTAAAATTATCTAACAGCAATATTGGATGAAAAGGATGCCAGAGGGGAGGACTGCGGGCATGGAGAGCTGCTGCCAGTCTCCAAGGCAGCAGGATCCATTCCAGGTAGTAGGACACATACCCAAAGCCTCAAAGAGCTGCCGCCAATCAAAGTAGGTAACACTAGATTTGATGGACCAATGCTCCATATAAGGAAGCTTCATGGATTTGATATAAAAACAAGTCAGCAGTGAGTCTTTTCCACAACAGATGATTTGTCTTCTAGCTATGGGATGGGGAGCCTATGACTCTGCAGACTGCCAATTTGTTATTGGACAACCAACTGCCATAAGTACCAACCAGCATAGCCAATGATCATGGAAGTTGCAGTCCCTCAGCAACTAGTTCTCCCATCCTTGTTCTGACTGAAGGATTGGGGGATGGAGATTATGATTCTTCCCTTAGGACAAATTGTGCGAACTTTGTCATTTCATTTTATTTAGAATGCAATGTGGTTAAAAACAAAGAATAACATTTTACCTTTGATGTTACCTTTGAACATACTCTTCTTCAGGCACACTCCCCTTAACATGGAGTAAATTATAGTTTGTGTTTGTGCGTGAAAGTGAGAAGGGTTCCATTATTCTAGGAAATATTTTAATTTTCAGGCCAATATTCACCAGGTTTTAAAAATGGATTCCAGGTTCTATGCCAGCAGCTGTATGTTTTACTAATCCAGAGGATGTGCGCTACACATTTACAATATCTGATTATGGACCCACCCTTGCAATTTAATATCTAACTGGGACTGCTCTGGCAAGTCATTCATGTGCCGTTTCATAAAGGCAGCCAAAATGATATATGGAATGGAAAGAATTGTAGATGGGGAGGGATGATAGTTAAGTGATGACGAGCTGAAAGTGTTTAAGCCAGCTATGGGTTATTATTATCAAATTAAACTGATAATCCTTTGGCGGTCATTAGACAGCCCTGAACTGGAAGATATATGCTCACTCTTAGCTAGAACTATCTGAGTTCAATTTGCAGAGATATACATCACAGAGACAGTGCAGGTGCATATTCTGGGAACTGTTAAATCTGCTCTAGTAGGTTATGAGAGCAGTCATCAAATGCAGCAGAATTCAGAGAGATGACTGTGGTGCAATCCCTTCACCAGCCATTTCTTCCTTAGAATTTGGGCTTGCCTGTTTCACAGTGCCCTCATTTCAGAACCTACTTGCAGGCAGAGAGCTAACTTAGCATAGTGAAGTCTAGGCTACATACCTAGTTCTCCATTTTCAGAGAGAGTTTGGTTTAAGGGCTGCTTTCAAAGAAGCATCTCCCCTTCCAGATTTCCACTTGCTTGTGTAATACTTTAAATTAGACTAAAAAGTTGAATTCTGCCATCTGTTTAGGCTGGGTGGGGGGTCGGGAACCCTGAAAAAAATCACATTGCAGGGCATAAGCTTGAATTGGATTGGTCACAATAAACAGAGCTACTTCCCCCCACCCCCCAAATATATTGGGAAATATCTCCGCTTAACTAATCCAATCTGATTCCCTTCTCCACCAAGTACCCCCACCCCAAGTTCTCAGTGTGTAAAATGCAGGCCTGATTTCTGCCGTTGATTCATCCTCCAGACTTGATGAAGAAGGATTAAATTATTCACTGGGTTTCACAATATTCAGTCGTATGTCTTGGAGCACAAGCTCTCAATTTAGAGATATGATTGAAATGATTTATGGTTCTCGGCTGCTGAATAGGCAGATACTTTTCATGTTGAATAGGGACCCTCTCATCAAGCACCATTCTATTAAATACAAATGCTCTCGGGAATCATCATTTTTATCAATGTTTCATGCACTTATCCATTAATTTAGATGTTTTCATTTTGAGCAAGTGTTTCTGACTCCCCATAGCTTTTTTTTTGTCTTCAGAGTGAAGCCTGCTACTTTGACGATGTCAGATAAATTTCTCTCTCTTCTGTTTTATCACACAGTTCACTTAATCGACAACATTTTAGCAAAGGGAAGGCATAAATTGCTTTCCCCCCACTCCTCATGCCAGAACTGCATGCGTAGTTTGAAATCAGGGCTGATACACAAAATCTATTGTTTCTTTTAACCCCTCCCCTGAGGCCCTGGTTATATAAGTTGTACGAAATTACAGCAGCACAGTTAAATCACAGTATGCCATCTTGTTCAAGACAAATTCAAATAAAGCACCTCAACCCAATACGAATATCAAGCGAATCCGAGCAGCATTATCTCCAAATTCCCTCTCGCCCACATATTACACAAGCATAGCTTACATTTGAAGGAGTGGAGAGATTAAAGGAGAGAAAGATGAAAAGGGAAAGGAAAGAGAGGGAAGATGGAGAAGGAGGAGGAGGGAGGAGGAGGATGAATAAGCACCAGGTCATTCTCTACAATTATCAGGCACAGCAATTACAATACTGTTGCTCCAGCATTATGATGAGGGTGTATTTCCCCCAATACACTTTGCACCCACCTCTCCAATGCAGAAAGTTACATCATTTAGATTTCTTAAACATTCAATGTATTCTGTATTATCTTCTGTATTCAGTTTCTTCAGTTTGGGTTTTAGTCCCTAGGAAGCCTAGCTTGCTTGACCATCCCACCACAACACAAGAACCTCCTTGCAGGCAGAGAGCTAACTTGTCATAGTGAAGTCTAGGCTACATACTTACTGTAGTTCTCCACTTTCAGAGAGTGTTTAGTTTATGGGGTGCTTTTATGTGTTTGCTTTACACATAAAATCATTCATTCTATTACAAAAACTTCAGCCGCTGACAACACTCTCTAACCTTTCTCTAACATTGATTGTGTAACTTCCCAAAAGAAAATAAATAA
The DNA here is from genome assembly GCF_027172205.1 of Podarcis raffonei. Taxonomy (NCBI): domain Eukaryota; kingdom Metazoa; phylum Chordata; class Lepidosauria; order Squamata; family Lacertidae; genus Podarcis; species Podarcis raffonei. The sequence goes on along the minus strand of NC_070606.1, from coordinate 42,398,083 downwards.
AAAGAAGTCAGTATTCTAGCAATTATTCTCCAGAATGTGATGTCTTGTCCCATAAGCACCTAAATAATTGTGGGCAATGAATTGCTTTTACAATATTTGCCAACAGATTTCTGGCTGCAACAAATGCATTTACCACCAGGGCTCTCGGTTCCTTTATTTATAATATTGAAATGTCTAAAAGCATATTAATGGCCTTGATGTCACTACAGAGCCACTAATCTCCTTCAATTTTCCCAGCAGTGTTTTTCCCTTTTCCCAATATATTACTGCGTGCTTGCAATTCCTTCATCAGCGTAACAGAAACGTAGAGCAGGTCCACTGCTCTCCTCAAATTGTCATGGAGAGTTTGGAACTTGATTTCAGCATAATAAATGCACATATCTGGGGAGATCAACTAAACAAGTTGGGAAGTCCATGTAATTAGATGGTATTTTGACGAAGAAGAAAAAGTCGGCATTGATCTTGAAGCATTTGCCTGACTCCTCAGTACTTTGGTGTCTTTTACAAACATAGCATGCATTGCATGCATTTCAGAAAGCAATTTCTTACTCTTTCAAGGCTCTGACATCTACACTAGGCTTCCCAAGATTCACATCAAAAAGAAACCTAGGGAGCCGCAGCTAAGATGTAAAAGAACACAGCTAAGTCAGAACAAAATCATCAAGTCAAAAGAAATCTACTGAAAAGAAAAAAAGAAAGAAAAAGAAATCAGTTCATTAACATTTAATTTCCAGATTGCCATGCGGTGAGTGTTTCATCCAAGATGCAAGCCATTTTCAGATGCTATCTTTTATATCAAATAAACAAGTTGAGTAATATTTGCCTTTTATTGTCATCTTAGTAGACAGTACCTTCACTTTTTCTATCTTTATGCAAATGCATTTTAATAAAAGAGAAGCGGGAACTGCCGGGCTCAAACATCATGACTGCCTAGCAGATTACAGCTGGCCTGGTTTCCATTTTGAACAGGGATAGAAATTTGGGGGAAGGGAACCATTTAAAAATTAAGAAATCTGGAACTGCCTAACCATCAAGTTTCATGAGGTTACACCATTTTGCCATTGCATCAGAAATTCCACAGATGTGTCTGAGTGAAGACCAAACCAGACAAAATGACATTCACACAATTAGCAGTTCATGCTCCCATTGAGGTCCCAATCCAGATCATGTTCCCACCCCCAATGCCTGCTATTTGATCTGGATCAAAACCTCCTATTGAACTCAACCCAGAAAATGTCAGCAAATCAGAATCCATCAGCAACCTAGAGTCAAGTGGAACAGGTAGATGATAGGATCACATTGGATTTAGCCTTATGTTCTGCGAACATGGGTAGATAGGTCAATGGCTAACAGCATTCTTAAAATACTTTGCAAACCCTACGGCTTACTCACCACTCTCAAAACTCCCATACAGTGGTACCTCAGGTTACAAACACCTCGGGTTACAAACACTTCTAACCTGGAAGTAGTACCTCAGGTTAAGAACTTTGCTCCAGGATGAGAACAGAAATTTCGCAGCGGTGGCGTGGCGGCAGCAGGAGGCCCCCATTAGCTAAAGTGGTACCTCAGGTTAAGAACAGTTTTGGGTTAAGAACAGAACGAATTAAGTTTGTAACCCGAGGTACCACTGTATCTGCATTGCTCCAACACCTACACCAGTTCCTATTGCTAAATAGCTAACCAAATAACATTCATTGACCCAGTTCACACATCTTGCTAAGACAAACAATGGTTGAGCAGGAATGGGCAGGTTCCCAGAGAAAATATCCTGGGTGCTTTGCTTTTCCTATGGTCCTTCTGCTGCTGCTGCTGCACTGCTAAGCAAAGCTTTGACTTAGTATGTTATCCAAACCACAGACCTAGATTTGGATGACAGGCTAAGCCAATGCATGGTTTACTGCAAAGCATCTCAGAAAGAGTAAGGCAGCAAAGATTTCTCTGGAAAACTACACTTTGTGTTATTATTTGTGCTATTGGTATTGGGAAGAATGCTATTGTGCACATGCCCTGCTTGGCTTGGTCCCTGTGAGAACATAACGCTGGATTAGATGGGCTTTTCATCTGATCTAGTAAGGCTCTTCTTAAATTATGTTCATTTTTGTTATCTGTCCTTATCTGGGTAGATCTTGCCAACTTTCTGCATAGTCCACCTTTCTTAAAACTGTTGGAATATTAATTAGGTACATAATAATTTGATTTGTTTAGCTATAAGCCATAGGAAAACAAGAAAATAATCAGAACTGAGTCACACATTTCACTCTTAATTTAAATTAGGACAGAGGGATCCCACAGAGATGGAGGTGGGAAAACTGGTATGTGTGCTTTCAGTGGCAAGGTGATTGTATTTATGTAGTTTTACAGTTGTACACATTTGAGCATATGTTCCGCTGAAAAAGCATATGGGGAAAAGGCTAGGGGTGCGCAGGGACTCCCTGATTTGACATGTACAGAGGTGGTTTTAGGGTGGCACAACTGGTGTGGTCGTACTGGGTGCCATGCTGCAGGGAGTGCCAAAACAGTGCTGTAGAATGGAGCATGAGAGGGGGAGTGTGTGTGTGCACTGAATTTTAGCACTGCACAGGATGCTGCTGAAATTTGAGAGCCTGACGTCCACCACTGCTTGTGGTCACAATCTGTGGCCCTCACAACAGGGCAATCTGCCCTGTGCCACCCAACGGCCACCCACTCCTCTGTGGATCTGTTCCCATAACAATTTAGAGGGCATAGCTAAGGGCTTTTAAAAGAGTTTTAAAATCCTTAAAACCCCATTTTAAAAGGCCAAGGGATGAACGGTGTCGGCCTAGCTGATAAAGCCTCATCTTCCTCCGAGCCGAGCCTTCGGAATCACCTCCCGACGTGTTTAACGACCTGAGCCTTTGATGAGGCCTCAGGCACATTCTTCAGCAGAGTTTCCAGCACAGGAAAGAGACGAGAGGTTTGGGCTACATTGCTATCCTTTTTATTTCTAAGCTATGCAGACAGAAAAGTCATCCTCTCTCTATGAAAGCAGAGAGCAACTGAACAAAGGAACAAAGGAAACAGGAAACCACTAACGTCACATCCCGTCTCCCTTCCCATGAGACTTCCAACAGCCTGGAGGTCTCTGGAATGTAAACAGAGTCCTGTGACTCCAAGCAGCTGCACAGTGATAAGAACAGAAACTAATAAACGGCACTGTGCAGGATCAAATCTGCTGCTCCTGCACATGGAAACACCATGCAGGATTTGATCCTTCCACTTAACAGCTAAGTAGCAAAATTCACTCTGGCGCAGTGTTGCTTTGTAAGCTTGCAAAGGAGCATCCACACCCCATAGGCTCCATACCTCCACTAAACAGGCAGGAAGTAAAGCCACAGCACTTCTCCCAGGTTGATCTCTGACTCAGACTTTATCACTGACCTGCCTGCCTCTCCTTCCTTCTTGACATGCCCTGCATCCTGACAGCCACAGATTGCTCTGGACCACTCTAACTCAGCTCACAGCTATCCATGTCTATCTGTACCTGACTCATCCAAGGCCCACTGAATATGTCTGACTCATCTTGGGCCTCAACCAAATTCAGTGCACTACAGATATGAATGATGAAAGCCACTCATATAGATACTTTATATTCATTGTCCAACGGCTCCTAAATGGTGGTTGTGGGAAATGGATTACTTCTCATATCTGAATTCTGAAGAAAAGTCAAAAACACATCTGAGATATAAAGAAAGAAAATAAAAACATGTTGGATTTATATTATCCTGCAGATCAGGATGTAATTCACATAAACTTTTGGAACTGTGCAAGTACACACACACAAAGTTTAGTAGTGTAAATAATACCAATACATGCAGCCTAAAAAGAAAATTTTTTAACCAATGTAGAAGGATGTTTAAGAAATTTAACAGCAAAATGGCTTCCCAACTTGCATGTTAGAGATTGTCCTTACTTTGTCAAACACCTTCATATATCATGGGTAAACCTACGTAATTTAAGGCATGGAATTCAATATTTATGTTCACACAGATGCCCTCCTATTAACACAGCAGCTGGAGCTACAAATCCTCATCTGAATTTACCCTCTGAAGCAGAAATGACTGTGCCCTGCAGATTGATAAATAGGCTACTACTGTTGCACTCCATGCCAATACGTTAAAGTTAATATCTCATTATTTCAGATACAAAAAAAGCTGAACCCAACAGGAGAGAGATGGCATATGAGTTTTATGGTTCAAGGGCAGCAAAGTATAATGTGCCATATAGGTGCTCAAAAAGATGATCATACAGACATCCCAGGTTTAATCTCTCCCACGTCAAGTCAAAATGCTTAACTCAATTAGTTCAAGAGCAAATCCAGTGAGATGATATCCCAGTGGTCCTCAATGAAGAAAACTGGGCCACGTGGTCTGGTTCTTGCAGAATTCCTTTTGATGGATCTCATCCATCTTTTTATTGCTTTCCTTCAGCCACACAAAGCTGTACTTCAACCACACAAAGAAGAACATATTCAGATCAGAAATTAAGATGCTCTAAAATGCTTCCAGGTTTCCAGGGGTCATAAAGTATGAGGAACTCTAAACCTCAGCTAGACTTCATGCAGACTGTAGGGGATGATATCAGTAATGCTTCCACAGGGCAGAATGAGAATTGTTAGATGGGTTGGCTATGCTATCAGCAGGTGAAGCTTTTTATGATCCACTTCCACAGCATAATAGCAGAACTGAAAACTCTGAAATATTTAGTGTCTGGAAATATATTGAGTCAAACTAGGCGCCTTTCTAATTCCAGCCCAGCCCTGCCATTTCCTCTGTTAGTAAAAAAGAACAAGCGAAAAGGAAGTTTCATTTCATTTTATTTTTCTGTTCCCACAATTCTGTGTGTACCATCATGTTTAAATAAACCTGCAGTGTAGCTAGTTATTAGCAGTCCTCTTAGCAAAGTTGCACACGTTTTCGTTATAAAGCTAACAATATCATGCTGAGGAGTTTGCTTTATGAAAAGCATAAATATTAAGTGAAAAGCATTCTAGTAAAATTTGCATTGTATTCTCTTCTACTAAAACAGAACGGCAAATTGTCACTAGTTGCTAAGTAACCCACAGGAACTCATTTCTCTTCAAAGGAAAGCAATTAGGCCTTTTAACCTATTTTAATGGGGGGAGAGAAAATCTATACAATTCAAGCTTCCTTGCTGTCTTTCTGTCTTTGCAGTACATTTCAATATGGGAAGTGCTGATATTAATTTCAGATGCTCTGGAAAAAGACAATATGTCCAAGTTCCCTGTTTTGTGACCTAAGAACCTATCACTCTTTTATCATTTCATGTATTTATTTAGGAGAGATATCATTACATTTCAACACCCCTGAAATCACACTGAACTTTGGCTTGATTACATGGTTGCAGGGGCAACCTTTCTGGAAGAAAAAAGATAAGATGGGGAAAGACATGAAGATTTTACTGAAACTAAAATATCATTTATAACAGTTTCTCCCAACCCAGTGCCCTCTGATGTTGCTGGACTGCAATTTCCATCACCCTTGATCATTGGCCATGATAGTTGGGACTGATGGGAACTGGGATCCAACCATATCTTTTTCTTCTTCTTTATTCAAATGTTTATTCAAAAGTTACAATACAGCTTTGTCCACTGCCATAATATCACAAAATGATCACTCCAACCATATCTTGAGGGCACCAACTTGAGAAAGGTTGATCTATCAATTCCCAACCAAACACTCGGATTTCTTAAGACCCTGACACCATATAATTAAACAGAATAATTTTATGAGGCACCTTGTGGGTAACTCTGCATCTAAAACCATTTCCAATTTCTCTCTTTTACTTCCAATCCTTGATATTTTCCCTGGGCATCACACCTTATGGATTCAGCTCACCCTGGTACTATCCTTGGCTGTTCATATATGAGTAATAGCCTTACAGCTGGGTATAATTATCCTAGGGAGGAGAGAAGTGAATGCAAGATTCCTCCTGGAAAACTGGACTGTGCCATTTACAATTCCCATAGCACAAGCCACCACAAACCCCGAGACATTTAATCATAAGATTTTAATATTTGTTTTTTGTTTTTAGAATCAAGTATCATAATATAAGAGAGAAAGAGTGTGAGAACATGTGCTTACTTATTTATCGTGCTAGTTCATCTGAAAAACATATAACAATATAATAGCTAGAAATATCTATCAAACACACTGTTCAGTCAAGAATATATATCAAATACACTGTCCAATGTTCAGTCTCAAGGTTTAAAATCTTTTGCTCCGCATGACTGCAAACGTATTTTCCACAGATTAGGGGGCAAAAAATTCTCACTACATGATATGATTGCTGATCGTCAGATTGATTCTTGACAGGGCCCTGAAGCATCACACTGATCCTCACACTATAATTCCTGATGCCATAAAAAGTGAATTTGTTCTCTTGTGGGTCAACAGAGTGCAGCTGAACTGTGTTTGCTATACCATTTCCCCACCTCTCAGAAAATCAGCTGGACAAACAACCACTTTGTTTAATTTGTAAATGGCTTCCTAAGCTGGAAAGCCAATTTCAGGCTAACAAAATAATCATTATAAATAAATATAAATAAATAAATAAATAAAGCTGCTACCAAAATGGAAAAGTGATTGCCCATCTGTATTGTTACAAGAAGTGAGAATAAGCATCCTTTTTAGGAGTCGTGAAAGCAGACCGAAAGCATAAGCCCTCTCTGCTTGTTTGGCATTATCGACATGTGGAGCAGCAACCATGCAGAGGGACACCCCACAGCAACCAGTCATTGAAGTGGAGATGAAGGTTGCGGCAGCTGAGCTAGGACTGATGAATAAGGCTCTCCAGTGCCTTTACTGGTGAGTATCAGAAGGCAGCAATGGACAACATAACAGCCCTGCTGGATAAAGCTAAGAGGCTATCTAATCCAGCATGCTGCTCTCATGGTGGCCAACCAGAGGCCCATGGGAAGCCCACAAGCAATAGCCACCACCCAACTGTTGTTCCCCACCAACTGGTATTCAGAGGCATACTGCCAACCAGGTGGAAACAAGGGGATACCTGACTCTGCACAATCAACCCAGAAAGGGCCACTGTCGTCACCAGCCTGTGTCTATACTAGGAGCTACTGGTCAGTCGGACACAGTGCCCCTGCGTGAGGTTAAACACGTACCTGATTGTTTCCATTTGTTCTCAGTGACTATAACGATGGGGGCGAATTTGTCAATGTTAGTTTCTCTCGCTTTCTAATTTTCCCAGTCTGAAGTTTCATTCCCTATAGATCCACATCCGTTTGAGATTTGTCATTGTGAAAATTCACCAGCATTTCAGTGTGAATTTCTCCTAAGATATTCATCCTGGCAAAGCAAAGGCACCTAATATAATTTTTGTATGTTATTTTCAATGGTGTAGGCACCCTTCTGCACCCTTTCCCCAATTATATAGGCATTTTTGGTACACATTATCAGATTGAAGAGCTGCACTGCCAAATCTGAAGAAGCGAGACTTTCGGATGACTGTGTTTAGGTTCATGTCTTGTTTTGGAAAGTGTGAATCCCCCCCGCCCCCATCCTTATTCCAGAGTACCAGCACTTTTATTGCCCTGGTAGTGTCTTGCTAATGCCTTGCCTAAGTCCCCACCTGCTTCTCAAGATGTTCAAGCCTTAAACAGTTGGTGTATTAGCATGTGTGGGTCACTACAGTATTGCAGCGAGAGCAACACAGCAGGAAGGTCTATAAATAAAATACACGAAATATCTGACCCCTGGTATTCAGAAAGGGTCAAGTGACTGGCATTATTGTGGATTCTGGCTCCTCATTTATGTCAAGTATCCCCCCCTCCCTGGTCCCCTGGTAGCTGCAAGTCAACACAGCGGGAGTTCTGAGTAGAATGTCTCTACCCTGCCATTATTGTCTGTATACAGTAAGTTAGAACTTACATCCTTATTTTTTTTACTCTGTTAAGCAGAAGAGGGATCTGCATGCACAGTGCGTTGTATAAATAATAGATAAGAATAGTCTTGACTAACCCAAATCATTTTGCACCATCAGCATATTTCAGCATCCCTCACACTTTTCGTTTGCAGACAGCGAGCCAATATGTTTCATTTATTTATCTGGGTTTTTGTTTTGAGGCGGTAGAATAGTTCATTTTTTTAAAACAACAACAATGTCCCCTCTGAGGTCTCATTTGATAATACACTAAGCCTGAGCATCGACTGTGAGCTTTTGTACCTTTTAGTTGTGACAGTATCAGAGCAACATCATAAGCTATCTTCCAGTGTCCTGGGGGGTATCCCTGTTAGTCACTTGCAGCCCAAGCAACAGTCTAACAGACAAACAAATTTATTTTGACATAAGCCTTTGTGGACTGCAGTCCATTTCATCAGGTGCATGAAGTTTTATCCTGAGCTGCAGGTACAAGACTGGGTCATTTATCATAACATTTAAGGGCTAATCAAACCCTAGAGTGGGGGTGGGGAGGCGGTGCCCCACTGGCTGATCTGATGGTCCCAGTCTCCTATTTGGTCTGCCGTGGAGCATAAAAGTCGGCTGTGCTGTGAATGGGGCAGCACAGTTAGAATCAGTCATCCCACCCACTCCCTGCATGTGTGGCTCTGTCCGTTGGTAAATGGGCAGAGCATGTGTCTGGCCTTGCTGTGGAATTAGTCGGTCACCATATTCCAGGTCAGGGAGGAATTTGCCTGCAAATGAATTGGGCCAGTTTAAGGGATTTTCCTTCCTCATAATACCTGTCGCAACTTTTTTGGGGGAAAGGCATTGGGTTGTATTCTTAGTCAAAAGCGAGATGGGTTTGGTGTCCCACTCCCAGATCCATAACCAAAATTCAGGGTATCTGGTATAGGGGTCCAAGGGTAGGGTTCTGTCTGAAAGCCGAGATGGGGGGTTGATGGACCTGGTGGGATCCCCCAATTTGATTTGCTTCATGGAGGGATCGTTAACCCCAGGATCAACCCTGATGGAGTTGTCAGCCAACAGTCATGTTAGCTGATTCAGGAAACATACCCAATGCCTAAGCCAAAGCCAAATTACATTTATAATCAATAAAGTTGTGGCCATTTCAATCCCAAGCCAGTGTCTTGTCTTTCTTTACTGCTTTTATAGTTCCAACCCCCTTCTCCTCGGTGGCCTCTGCCCCACTGCACATAATGGCTCCGCAAAATGGTCTCTGCATCTCTTAAATCCTTGACATTAAGCAGATGTTAATGTCAGAGAGCATCTTTGCCTAAAGTGTAATTTGAAGTATCACTGAGGATTCCTCCTTAGGAGAAAGTTGGAATTTCCAAAGCAGACAAAAGAGTTTCAATATATGACAAGTGAAGTTTCTCAGGAGGGTTCTGCATGTCCCTTGTGGCAAACCTTAAAACACATTTCTTTGGAATGAAACCCATTGATTTCAGTGGGAAATATGTCCAAGTCAGAGTGTTTTGGATCACAACCCAAGGCATGATAAACCTTCAAAATGAAAGTAGCTGGTGTGTGTACTGGAGCCTGTGTGCTACTGGTTTGTAGCAAATGCTCGAGTTTAATATGAAAGCCCCCAAGGCATGACTTTTCAGTAAGGCCATTCGATCACAGCAAATGCCTTTAGCAGAGATGCTATGAATTTATACCGTGCTCTAAATTAGGAAAGAATCAATCATCTGCGTTCCATTATGCCAATTGACAATTTAGAACAATAGAACTTGCCTTGGTTTGGTCAAAGCCTGAACTAAACTTTCAAATGTGAGAATTCATTTGTTGTTTTTATTTTCACAAGCAAGTTGTGTCAGAAATTTCTTAGCGTGTTTTCACACCCTGTCTATAGAACGGGGGGTAGTTTTCCAAATTTTACCGGGACTTATGAAGATAGCTGTTCAAAAAGGAATCATCCAATGACTCCCAGATATTTCAAATGTTACATGTTTGATATTTAGACATGGGGTGTCAGATGCAAATTGCTGGGATTCATGTAGTAGAAAAGCACTGATCGAATCAAGGATTCATTTTGCCTTTCTAAATAAAGTCTCTTACTGCAATTAAACCCTCATTATAAGGAATGGTGGCAAATTGAATGCACTGCTGCAATCATAACTCAGAAAGAAAAAGGCAGGCAACATATAGGACACAGAGGAGCTACTTGGTAGAATTTAAAGTTTTTATTGGCCATATGTAGATATTGTTATGAGCCAGACTGTTCTGCTTTAGTGGCTCAGCCGTCAACAATGAATGCTGATGGAGGGATAATCAAAGTCATCTAGAAAGGCAGTTTTCACCTACATGCCAGGGTGGGGGCCTGAAACCAATGTGTGAGCTGGGAAGGAATGGACCAGGAAAAGAAAAATGAGGTTGGAAGAAGAGAATTTGTATTCAACTGGTGAAGAGCAAAATTGTAGCTTTGTGTATCTGACTGGCAAAATATAATACAGGGTGGGGGAAGGTTGCTTGTGAGTTGATGCTATTTTAGAAATCAGCATGTTTCCCTTCTGTTCAACATGTACACTTGTAACAGGGATGGTTGAGGGAGTTAGATATGTTTAGCTTGGAGAAGAGAAGACTGAGAGGGGATACAATATCCATCTTCAAATACAGTCAAAACCTCAGGGACTCCCTGACAAGGAGGGGGCTTAGCCCAGCCCCCGCAGGGTGCGGAGGCTACACGGCCTGCTCACAGCACCGTCCCACCCAGAAGTGGATAGGCCTTCCTATCAACAGGTAGACTGGGCAGGGACATATGGGATTATGAGGTCCTTCAAGTTTACCCAAATCCCTTGGAAAAGTGAAGTGTGCGTGCACCCACATGCTCCATCTTTCTGTCTCTTAGGGAAGAGGGGCTGATTTGGGGTGGGGTGAGAAGTGACCAGTGAGGGTGGTGCACACAGCACTACCTCAAAAACTGCAATGTGCCCATGAGCTTAGGGTTGGCAGCCCCTGTGCTAGCAGAAAAGTAATTGTAGATCCAAGCCACTGCAGTCTCTTCAGACTAATAAACTAACTTGCAACAATATGCTGGATTATTATAGCTAGACTACTCCATCCAGAGAAAATAATTCCAGCCGTTGTGGCACATTCCCCCTTCTCTTTTATTCAAAGCCAATTAAAATCAATGGGAAACTTTCTCTGACAAATGAAATTCCATTATCCAAGGCCATTCTCCCTAATTAGAGCAAAACTCTGCTTTCATATAGACTCGATGGACTGCTGTGAAGGCAGCAATAGTTGTTAGCATACATCAGAAGATGGAATTAAGTCATTAGAGCCCATAAATGAAGATAATGTAAAGGAACAATGCTCTGTTTTAGCAAAGTAACTGCTAACTTAAGTATTGGTGGAGTACCAGGTAACTCTAAGAAGATAAGAGCTTCCTGGATCAAGCAGATGGCCCATCTAGTCAAGCATCCTGTTCTCACAGTGGCCAGCCAGATACCCGAGGGAAACCCTCAAGGAGGCCCCAAGCACAAGGGTATTCAGAACCATTACTGTCTCTGACTGGAAAAGGACTGGTGTAAACCAGGAAGAATACTAGAAGCCAAGTCACACTAACAGCCATCCATACCGGTGAGGTATGACTTGCTGATGTTTGACCAGAGATCCTGAAGAATATTTTCAGCTGTAGATGAAGGAGTGTGGCTGGTGTGTATGCTCTGGGAGAATTCAGAAGGCCAACTAGAGAGGTGTGAAGGGTGGTATGCAGCCTCGGGGCTAGGGCTTCCCAATCAATGCCCCGCCAAAAGGACCTGTATCTAAACAATGCATCTACAATGACTGCTCCCCACATCAAATGGGGGGGGGCTTTTGTGTGGATGCGCACAGCCCCCCGGATCCCAGTGCGGCTCCAGGTAGTACGGGCTGGCTTCGCCCTCCCCAGGCTGGAGGTCTCCGCCTAACTCAGCCAATCGCCCAATCCCACCTGGGGAGGCATTGATAGGGGAACGGCCAGGTAGGGGGAGGGACCGCCCTGCCCACACAACAGAAGGTGAATCTTACCTGAAAAGTGTCTTTTGGCTCCAGAGCTTCTCCCACCCAGCCCTCCCTCATTTAAGCCTTCTTTTGCAGGTTAACCTCCTCTCCATAGGTACGCAGGCGCTGCTACGTCATGGTCACTGTTGAAGGGCCAGAAAGGAATTTTCCTGCATTGGCAGGTTTTGCCTTTCCCGTAGTAAAACGTCACAACTTTGGCAGTTTCAGGCCTTGGGCGGAATCCTTTAGTCTATTTTCCTAAATGGGGTGTGTGTGAAGCAGTGACCCATGACCCCCTTGCGGCAGTGATCCCAGGGTTTCCCATTAAAGGGGTCCTGAGGGGAGGCATTGGCCATACGCCAAGAGGTTGTCATTGCTCTCCCCTGCGACGGTGGCAAAACAGGGGGTGGGCTCTCTGCTTGAACATATGTTCTCCAGAGCCAGCCCAATCCCCACACATTCTGGATAACCCTGATGTCTCCCAGATCTGGGACTGGGAAGGATAAACGCCCGATGCCTGAGCTAAGGTTTCCCTACATCTGAAACTTAATAAAGTTCTGGACAATTTTAATCCCATAGCACATTGTCTTGAGTCATTATTCTGCTCGGAGGTCACCTGGGGTTGGGGGGACTCCGCCTGTCCACACAAAGAACGGACACGCGAAGTTCTTGACCAACCAAATGCTCTATTTTGATCACAGGTGCTGCATGACAACCAGAGCATCTGTGGTTAATTCATGAAAGGCGTGTACTTTGCAGCACAATCCCTTTTAAACTTGTGTCTCCTCCCGCCCCAAACCTTCTTCCCTGGCATCGTGCTGTTAAGAATGAAAAACTTAAAACACTGCCAATATTTATAGATCTGCACTTGCTTTTGTTCAATAACGGCTCCTCATAATGTGTCTGTGAACCTAGAGCTAATCATGCGATTAGGCATTTTACATTAGTTCCAGTACCCTTATAATTCTTGTCATGGTCGCTAATATGGAGAACTCACTAATGTGGCACATTTTTCTAAGCTTTCTTAATTAAAATGTTTGTAAACACACCGATAGTTGTCAGGAAAGATTATGAAGATGTAGGGAGCGGATGCTGTTTTCTTCAAAAACAAGCAACTTTATCTTTTGATTTTTACCAGTCAGGATACAGCTGGGCTAGAGACTGTGTTTACTTTGGGGGATCAGTATCTTTGTAAAACATTTCCCATCTCATTTAGTTGAACTACTATATGAGTTGGAGCCATTATGTGCCAAGTTTCTGCATTTCTCCTTGCAGCCATGAAGAGGAACTTAACTGCTATGGACAAGCAAATCTTGCAGTTTCGGTTTCTCTTTGTTTCTTATTTTTCTAATCTTCAGTTCAATTCTCTGCATTTTCAGCTCAGTTTTCCTTTTTTAAAAAAAGAAAAAGAAAAATCCTCATATATCAGCATTGTGCAAAATTTAAATGGTTGCTTCTTTGGAGTGCTGATGTTGCCACCACCAAGTAAACCAGATCAGGGAGCCACTGAGATGGGAGGGAGCCAGCCTTCCAACAGAATTCATTTGTTTGTTGTTGTGAGGGCCCCATTGGCACTATATATTTATGGCACTACCATACTACTTTAAACAGTCACGTCTTCCCCAAATAATCCTAGGAAGTTTTGTTTGTTAAAGGTGCTGGGTGTTGTTATCTCCCTCACAGAGCTACAATTTCCAGAGTGGTTTAAATATCAGTTCCTCTTCCCAATGAGTTGTAGCTCTGTGAGGGGAATACAAGTCTCCTAATAATACTCAGCACCCTGAACAAACTACGCTCCCTAGGAATCTTTGGGAGAAAACATGACTGCTGAAAGTGATATGATAATATTTTAGATATATAATGTAGATGAAGCCCATATCTCACCCTAATTCAGCATATATGGGCTTATTCCATTTCGTGCCTACACCAACTTTTCAGATAAGTTAGCCTGCGAACTAGCAACTGAACCTTATTAGATTCATGGTGGAATGTGGATTTGAAAATCTACCCAATCTGATCTACAGTTAGCAGTGGCAGACTTTGGGCTTTAAAATATCCCCTGCAATGCCAAAATTTGGCACCCCCTACTCCTGCCTTCTGTTATTTGTCGCTGTTGCAGCACCCTCTCATCTTGGCACTCAATGCAGGCAAACTGGTTGCGTTCCCTCAAATCCGCCTCTGCGATTAGATATCTATTGTAATGTGCAAAGGGTAAGGCAGTCACTCTTTTGTGCCCTGGAATGCAGGGACAGCCTTGCCAAGTTTTCCCATAAACTTTATGTCTTACTTGGAGTTCCTGTTTCATCCCTTTTTGTAAGCCTCAGAGCAGCTCTGAAGAACACCTGATGCATTATCAATGAATGCAAAAGAAGATGGAAACAAGTTAGCCTGAATTCTCCTGACTTTTACAGCATCCAACAAGGCCTCAGCGTGCCAGCATATATTGAAGCCAATTTATTCTGGACACATCGAAAATGTAAATATCAGCCAACAACCTGTTTTCTGGTGACAGATTTGTGCCATTTCTATTGATATATAAAAAGGACAGAAATACATCTCTCTCTTCCTCCAAAGCACCAGAGTAGGCCAGCTCATTATACATCTTTTCCAACTTTATCCAGAGACCAGCTGTTCAGGCAATACATCCGGAGCTAAGCAATGGCTGCAGCTTCCTAACTGCTGCCAACTGGGGTGGCAGCGAGTGAACCTTTGTTGCTTGGTGCCCAAACACATTGAGATAGGCTGTAGTTGTACCCACTTGCTCTAGAGTGCTCACAGAATCAGCGGCTCTACTGCAAAGAAAGTGTTTGAAGAGCATAGCACTTAACACACTGTTGCACGCCATCCCTCTCTGAGCGATGTGAGATTCCAGGGATTCCAAGTGTTTGCCCAGGGTTTGTGTTTCCTTTGGAATGAGGTACAGCAGACACTGTAGTGTTTTTATGATATATGGCTTATTTGCACATATACAACCTGAGCCTACAATGGAGGGGTTCACAGCATTAACGCTCCAAGACGTTTTGCTTCTCCCACAGCTGTAGCTTTGGATTTCAACAGAAATCAGGCATGGTTCTGTCTCCCAGCTGCCCAGCCTGCAGCCTTGCCTGCTTCTAGCTTCTAGCTTGCAAACACCTCAGCTCCCAACTCTGCAGAAATGAAAGGATGTGCGTGCTGAAGTTGTTTCTCAGCAGCTGACTGCCTTTCAATCTTGGGCCATTTAATCTTGGGGTTTTACACAGGAGCTGCTCGACAGGAAGTTGAACCAAAAGCTCTAGCATGTGTTTTGTTTGCATTTTAATGAGAAACTACCTAATCCATGCTTCCTGAACCCAGTATGGAAACCGAAACACAGCTATTGTCCAAAATTCAAAGATTTCCAAGTTTTGCAATGCATTTCTCCAACCATATAATGTGTTTTAAAAATTCACATATTGGGGGAAAGTGTGTATAAAGTTGTGAAAATAGCATCATTAGGGGAAATTGCTCACAGAAATGTGTGCATTAATCACAATTACATACAAAAATGTGTTTATCTTGTTTGAAATGTGTTTTTGCTGATGATTTTTTATGAGGGTTGGAGGGGGGGACCACAAATTGCTGGGGAGAACTGAATTTAAGATGGGGGAGAATTGGAGTGCACAGATTCATACATCCCTCAGGAGTAAAGGTAAAGGTAAAGGGACCTCTGACCGTTAGGTCCAGTCGCAGATGACTCTGCGGTTGTGGCACTCATCTCGCTTTACTGGCCAAGGGAGCCGGCGTACAGCTTCCGGGTCATGTGGCCAGCATGACTAAGCCACTTGTGGCAAACCAGAGCAGCACACGGAAACGCCGTTTACCTTCCCGCCGGAGTGCTTCCTATTTATCTACTTGTACTTTGACGTGCTTTTGGACTGCTAGGTGGGTAGGAGCTGGGACCGAGCAACGGGCGCTCACTCTGTCGTGGGGATTCGAACCACCAACCTTCTGATCGGCAAGCCCTAGGCTCCCACAGTGCCACCCGCATCCCTTTCCCTCAGGAGTATCCATGGCTTAATGTCTCATCTCTAGTTTGCCAGAGATAAAAATGAGAAAACCCTTCTCCCAGAAATACAGGAGACTTACCATTTCAGCAAACCAGAGGGATCCTGAAAAGCCACATGAAAAGGAAATGTAAAGAAGTTCAAGCTACTATTCATGTTCTTTTATACATCCAATGGAAGTGGTGTGTGTGTGTGTGTGTTTTCCTTTTCAAAAGTAGATGAATCTCTATTAAAGGTTTACCTGAAGGCATAACAATCTCTGTCATCTGGATACAGATGAATACTTGAAGCATCAACGACACTTATGGTGTCACCTATGACTCTGGAAGACAAAATAGTTATTCTAACATGGATCACAATAATAAAAATAGTAATAACAACAGTTGGTCTAGAAATTTGATCACTGGAGAAGTTAATGGGCTTCCATTATATCAAGATAATAAAATAATGCCCTGGACATTGTTAAGTTGCTAAACTGAAAAACTTCGAGTCTGTAAAAAATTGCACTGCAAAGATATCTTAAGTATCACTTGATATCATTGCGTTCATTTAAAAGCTGCTGTATGTGCTGAGCTTTCAAAGGGAAAATGGATCAGTGTGAAGCATGTGAGGCACACTTTTTGCCTAAATTTACATAACCCGTGCCTGGAGTCAGTAGTGGACTGGATGAGGATCAAGAAATGGAACCTTAATCCCAGCAAAATGGATGTTCTGTTGGTAGGTTCATCCCCTTCTACACAGGGTTCCAGTCATGGTGTATAAGTTTGGGCAAAACTGCTGCATCCTCCTCCTGGCTATAGTGGTGCTACTACTCATTGAGACCAGCAGCAACAGCCATTGTTTGTGGTGGGCCCTTGCACAGACAGATGCAGTTTGCTGCTCGTGGGTGCAGTAGAAATAATACAAAGGGCACAGGTGTTGGATAAACTCAGGCTACAACTTCATCGATGAGCAGTTGGTAAGCGAGGATGGCATGGCAGTAGGGTGAGGATCAATTTCTATTCCAGCAGCCCTTGCTGTTGGAATGGCATCTATGCTCTGGGGTGGGAAACACCCAACCTCCGTATGGGAGTCAGGCAGTGTATAGACTAGGACTGCCATCTTTGAAACAGTTATTGAGCTTGTTTTTAGTTTTGCCCAAAGTTGTTGAGCTCTGCATTGCAAAATCGCATTAAAAATGACTTTTTTGAGCTATTTTAATGGAAAAGCGGTGAAAACGACACTGCCAACATGGGTTATCATACATCCAGATTTTTCCGGAGATTTTTTTACCAAATTCCTCCCAGACACTGCTACCAACAACAGTATTCCA
This sequence comes from Podarcis raffonei, assembly GCF_027172205.1. Taxonomy (NCBI): domain Eukaryota; kingdom Metazoa; phylum Chordata; class Lepidosauria; order Squamata; family Lacertidae; genus Podarcis; species Podarcis raffonei. The sequence continues at coordinate 42,380,803 of NC_070606.1, read as the reverse complement.
GATATGTCCAGGAAATTCCGGGTGCATGGCAACTCTAGGCAACCCAGGCATACTGCAGTCGAAGTGTCCAGGATCCCATTGGCCCTGCTGGCTGGGGATAGTGGGAGTGGGAGTTCTCTGTAGAGAAATTTGATTAGGGTACTGTTCCTTGCAGCTTTATCCAATGAATGCATTCCTAGAAGAAAAGCTAACTGAATTCAGGAAACTTACTCTGCACCAAGTAAGTGTGCACAGGCTCTCAGTCCTGGTCTGATTGTGTTCTCTCACAAATCATGTTCTCTCACCAGAGTTTACTGGAAGATGAGTCTGCTTAGACACTTTATTTATTTATACATTTATTTGGATATTTGCATGCTGCTACTTCATTTCACTGTCTGTAAAGTGGCCCACACCAAAAAAAGTCAAGCAAGACCTAAATCTAACAGCCACAGCAAATAATATTTCAGCCCCTCAGAGCCTAAAAGAGGGCAGTTTTGAGCTGGTGCCTCAGTAGTGCCTCCCTTACAGTCACAAAGGTAACAGAAGTGATGATGTCTCAGATATGGAACACTTGCCTCACACATGTGAGGGAACACCATCACTTCAGTTACCTTTGAAGGGAAAGGCCCCCAGAGGAGGTCATCTGTTACAGATTGGTTCAAGCTGATGTGGAAGAATGTGGTATTTTAGAGACTCACCTCAGATATAAAACAGATCTAAACCATCCATATTTTGTATTATACCTGGGAGAAACCTGGTGACCACATAGCCATGCATCTACTCCTGTTCAATCAGTTTTGCACAGAGTTCTTGTCATTTCTGGTGCCAGTTGAGAAAAACAGAACCCTGAACCTGTTTATTCATCCATCCATCATAAGTCCAAGCCCCTATACCCATATTTCTGAGATTATTCAGATTGCTTTCCTAGAGGCACTTCTATTATGTATGCAATTTCCATAATAAAACCCTTGCCCATAAAACTAGAGAGGAGAAAGGAGATCTTTTTTACTTCTCCCCAAATCAACTTTAAAGGTCGCTACCAGAATAATCTCTGCACCTCTCTGTCTGTAATTTGACAGGTTTCATACCTCTATGTCATTGTTGTTTATTATTATTTGTTAATTGCCTTCCACATATATGTCTCAAGGCGACATACACAACATAATAAAAGTGTTAAAAACAACACAGAAAATAACTGCAAATAAATTGAAAAACAATACCAGAGACCTATTCACCCCGCTGGGAATATTGTGTATTATTTGTACACAAATTCCCCATAAAACAATGGAGAAGACCCTTATTTAATCATACCAAAATGGTAAAGGTTACCCTTGTAGGTAAATCCTTCATAAATGTGTAAGGATTCCTTACATAAGAAAGGATGACTATGTCTGTAAATTTCATCCATTTCTGCCAATCAGGCTGTAGCTTAGTGGTAAAGCATCCGCTTTGCATGCAGAACGTCATAGGTTCTATTCCAGGCATCTCCAGGTAGGGAAAGGCCTCTTTCTGAACCCCTGAAGAAATGCTGACAGTCGGTGTTGAGAATATTGAGCTAGATGGAACCACGGTCCACCTCAGCGTGAGTAGCATATAACTTGATTGTGAGTCGCTTTGGATTGCCTTGGGCAAGATAAAGCGACTGACAAATTTAATACAGTAAATGAAACATAAATAAGGCAGATTCCTATGTTCCTAAAACAATTTAAAAAGGAGATTCAGAAAGAAGAACTTTCTGGTGGCAAGGGTTGTTCAACAATGGAATGAACTCCCTGGGAGGTGATGGACTCTCCTTTCTTGGAGGTTTTTAAGCAGAGGTTGGATGGCTTTCTGTCATGGATGCTGTCAGAGGCTCAGGAGCAGAAGAGCAGGGGAGAGAGCAAATAGAGAGCGGAGGAGAGGAATCAGAGGAGAGCGTAGGGGAATATGACAGTGGCCCGAGAGATTCCATGAGCTTCTCCAGCGAATCAGAAGATTCCCAGGAGGGGGCGCCTATGGTAAGGGCGAGGCGAGTCCCAGGGGGGACGATCCATAAACAAGGAACCAGAGGGGAGTCCCAAAGGAGTAGCGGAGGATTAGGACCAGTTCCCCCACCAGAGCACAGGGGGGGGGGAAGAGTCACATGAGTCAGGACCAGCTTCTCCTCCATCGGGGAGTGGGGAAACGGAGAGAAGGCCAGGTCCAGCTAGCCTCCCCGAAAGAGGGAGCAGTGACACAAGTGTAACGGTCAGAAGGAAAGTGGGAGGCTGCGCGCGCGCGCCAAGTTCAAATGTGGAGGAGCGCGGGACAGCAGAAAACCCGGATTGGGAGCCAGGTCCTAAAGCCCGAAGGAGGGGGGGAGAAGAGTGGGCGGACTCAGCGTCGGAAGAATCTAGGAGGGCTGAGACTCCGACTAGCAGGAGGACCCAGAGAAAGAAGGAACAGAGGAAGAGGTGGAGTAAGGCTAGAATCTTAAGCTGGTTTCAGGGGGGAGGAGATTCAGATGGGACTTCTACGGTCTAAGGCATAGACGTAGCGTTGCGCGCTGCGCGTCTGGAAATGAAACTGAACTTCAATAAAGACTTTTTAACTTGAGGAAGAAGCAGCGTTGGTCTTGTGTGAGCTGGGACCTTGGGCAGCGCTGACAGTAAGTCCCATCTCAAAAAACTCTGCAAGCTCACGAAGATAGGCAAAGATGACTACAGAGGAGAAAGTCAAGCAACTGCAGGAGGCAGTCTCAACGCTCTACGCAGAATTGGCTGCATCTAAGAAAAAGGAAGGAGAAACAGCTGCGCTCTGCCAGGATCTGCAAACCAGGTGGGACAGATGGGGAAAGGAGGGGCAGCTGGGAGCCAAGCCGGAGGGAGTTGGCCTCGGGAAAAGGGGGGCGAGTATTGTGACCCATTTTGACGGGAACCTGCAGCAGTACCCTAACTTCAGAGCAGAAGTAGTTTTCGCGCTCAAATTGCTTCGGAAAGACTTTAGGGATGAGGAGGAGAAAGTGGGTTTCATAATCACTCATCTGCATGGGGAAGCTAAGTCGTGGCTGCGAACCTTGTTACGCGAAAATGACCCCGCCCTCAAAGATTCAAGCACCTTTATTGAAGCCATGGACGCTTGCTTTAAATCAACGGTGGATGTGGATGTCGCTAGAAGGGAAATGCATGGATTGCGGCAAGGAAAAGCGACGGTGCGCCAGTATCATTCCCGATTTTTTGGGTTAGTAAATGGGCTGGGCTGGCAGAAGGACTCAGCTGCCGTCAGGGATCTGTTCTGGGAGGGGCTGAATGGAGCCGTGAAAGATGAGCTGGCCAGGGGGGAGAGACCCCAAAATACCACAGAAGTAGTCCAAAGGGCGCTCGCAATTGGGGTGCGCCTGGAAGAACGCCCGTGGAGCAGGGAGGAGGGACGAAGAGCACACACGTCAGTTAGAACAACTCCCTTCCTACCCAGAGAGACAGAGCGCGCTCAATCAACGCTTCCGCTGGGGAGGGGAGAGGAGCCGATGGAGATCGGAGGTGCAAGGGCTCAGACAGCAAGCAGAGCCCAAACACCAGGAGCAGTCAAGGCGAAGGCTCCTAGAGGGAGCAGGAAGTGTTACATCTGCGACAGTGCACTGCACATGGCCAAAGAGTGTCCCCAGAGGCTCCAGAAGCACACTGCAGCCTCAGCAACTGTAAAAGGAGCAATTCAGCAGGGGGAACAGCTGCAGGGAAACGACGAAGCCTGGTTGGAGACGGAGGCACTGGGGCTCAACCAGGCGAGTCAGTGAAGCAGTCCCCAGAGATTTTGCAGCCCACAGACCCCCTCCCACCCAAACCAGTGGTGCAACTCACTGCATCGCTCCAGCTGCCCAATGGGCTCACCCTGGAGGTCCCTATTACCATTGACTCTGGTAGCAACGCAGACTTTGTAGGGTTGGACTTCGTCAAGCAGCATCGCATAGCACTCCTGCCAGCCATGACGCCACTAAATGTTGTCACGGTAGATGGCAGGAAGATACTGGGAGGAGAGGTGGTACAGCAGACACCGCCTCTGGTGATGCAAATTGGGAACCACCGTGAAGTCATCAGTTTCAACGTCACCCACCTGTCGGACACGCCCATAGTGTTGGGCATGAGTTGGCTGGATAGGCACAGCCCGGCATTAGCGTGGTACCAGCGGTAATTGACCTTCTGCTCTTCCTACTGCGCAGCGCACTGCATCCAGACCTGCCAGGAAGAAGAGGGGCAAGAGGATGCACCGCAGCTACACCTAGGCATGGTGCAAGCGGTGCCCAACAAGTACAAGGCCTTTTTGGAAGTCTTCTGCGAGAAGGAAGCGGACAAGCTGCCTCCCCACAGGCCCTACGACTGCAAGATTGACCTCCTGCCGGGGGCGACGCTGCCGACTGGGAGACTGTACTCCATGTCTGAAGACGAAATGCAAGAACTCAGGGAGTTCATAGATCGCAATTTGAAGCGGGGATTCATCTGGGAATCCAAAGCAGTGGGGGGCAGTCCCGTGTTTTTCGTGAAGAAGAGAGACACGCCCGAACGGAGGCTCATAGTGGATTATAGAATCATCAATTCCAGGACAAAGCCCACAGCATTCCCCATGCCCAAAATTGACGACCTACTCGCGACGGTGAGGAAGGGACGGATCTTCACCAAGTTGGATCTACGAGGGGCCTACAACCTTATACGCATGCGGGAGGGCGACGAGTGGAAGACAGCCATGTTTACGCCTTTAGGAACCTATGAATACAGAGTCATGCCGTTTGGTCTCCAAAATGGCTCCCATTGTTTCCAAGCTTTCATGCACCACGTGCTAGCGGGACTCCTCTACAAGAAGTGCGTCTGCTTCTTAGATGACATCCTGATCTTTTCGGACTCGCAGGAGGCGCACGAGGAGGACGTCAAGGAGGTCCTGCAGAGACTACGGGAGCACAGACTTTACGCCAAACTGGAGAAGTGCCAGTTCGACACGACAGAGGTGGATTTCCTGGGCTACAAGCTGTCCGACAAGGGACTTGCCATGGACAGCGCCAAGGTCCGCTCAGTGTTGGACTGGAAGAGCCCGCGCAACCGGAAGGAGGTCCAGAAGTTCGTCGGTTTCGCCAACTTTTATCGCAAGTTCATCAAGGGGTTCGTGAAGGAGACGGCGGCCATCACGGACACCCTCAGCTCCAAGAAGAAGAAGTTCACCTGGACGGACCAGGCGGAGCAGTCCTTTCGGAGGCTCAAGCGTCTCTTCGCGTCCGAAGAACAGCTGCTACACATAAACCCCAGCAAACCGATGAGGGTTGAAACGGACACCTCGGACAGAGCGGTGGGGGCGGTCCTGTTGCAGCAAGATCCACAAGGGGACTGGAGACCGTGCGCATTCTACTCCAGGAAGCTCAGCACGTCGGAGCAGAACTACACCATCTGGGACAGGGAGTTGCTGGCCATTCATGCAGCCTTCAAGGCGTGGCGGCACTTCCTCGTCGGAGCCAGACACACAGTGCAGGTCCGCACGGACCATAAGAACCTGGAGTACTGGCGCACGGCGAAGTTCCTGAACCAGAGACACATCCGCTGGGCGGAGTTCTTTGCAGATTTTGATTTCCGGATAGAATACATCCCGGGAGACAACAACGTCATGGCGGATGCGTTATCCAGGAAGCCGCAGTATCTCGAGGAAGCGGCACCGGCAGCGGCCAAACACATTTTCGCACCAGAGGTGTGGGCGTGCGCTTCAGCCGCAGTGGACCTGGACGCAGTCCGTCGCACGCTACAGGCGGATTCGTTTGCGCAATCCAAGATGGAGGAGGTGCGAAACGGCACAGCGAGGGACGACGAGTTCCAGATACGCGACGGACTACTCCTCCGTAAAGGGGCTCTCTATGTACCGGGAGAAGACCTTCGCGCGAGAGTCTTGCAGCAGCTGCACGACGCGCCCAGCGCTGGGCACTTCGGCAAGGACAAGACGGCGGAATTAGTCACCAGGGACTTTTGGTGGCCCAAGGTGCGGGGAGAAGTTGCGGATTACGTTTCCAGGTGTGACACCTGCCAAAGGGCCAAGCCAGTACACAGGAAGCCGGCGGGCCTGCTGGAACCGCTGCAGACGCCGCTCGAACCATGGGAGAAAGTGGCCCTGGACTTTGTTACAGATCTGCCCAGTTCGCGCGGCAAAACAGCGGTACTCGTGGTCGTAGACCTCTTCACCAAGATGGCGCATTTCATTCCGTGCGCGAAGGTGGCCACAGCGGAACAGACCGCCAAGCTGTTCATAGACCACGTGTTCAAAGCTCACGGCTTGCCGCGGTCCATCCTGTCCGACCGGGGCCGCCAATTCATCTCGAACTTCTGGCAGAAGCTGCTGGGCATCCTGAACGTCAAGATCAACTTAGCGTCGGCACGACACCCGCAGACCAACGGACAAGCGGAGAGGGTCAACGCCATCATGCAGCAGTACCTGCGATGCTACGCCAATCAACAGCCCTCGACCTGGGTGGACTACCTACCGCTAGCCGAGTTTGCCTACAACAACATGAAGCACGGGTCTACAGGGGTGACACCGTTCTTCGCCAACAATGGGCGCCACCCCAGAACCTTCCCGGGGTTGGAGACCGAGGCAGAGGGGGAGCCACGGGGGGCAGAGCACTTAGCCGTAGAGTTACAGGAGGTCCATGAGCAACTCCGAAGGCACTTGGAACTCGCGAAACACGCCTACAAGGTGCAGGCAGACAGGCACAGGAGGGTTGGGGAAGACATACAGGTAGGGGACTGGGTCTGGTTAGCAGCTCAGGCAGTGCCGGCCAGAACGCTAGCTAAGAAGAAGCTCGGGCACAAGCAGCTGGGACCTTACCAGGTCGCGGCACAAATCAAGCCAGTGGCCTACCGGTTGACACTCCCGGAGGGCTCCAGAATGCACCCAGTCTTTCACAGGTCAGTGCTCACACCTTACAAGGCACCCCACAGGTTTCAGGCGCCAGGGACCGCACCAGCCCCACGTAGCCCATCGCCAACAGGGGAGGGACCACAGAGGGCGACCCCACTCAACGAGGTCACGGAGATTTTGGACTCCAGATGGGGGGAAGAGGGAGTTGAATATCTCCTCGCCAGGGAGGGTACTCCGGCCAGCGCCAACGAGTGGGTGCCGTGCTATGCCGTAGAGGAGCACTACCTCAAAGACGAGTTCCATTCAATCTTCCCACACAGACCCATGCCGGTGGAGTATTTCGACGACTGGCTTTTCACACCCACACTGTCAGCCAGCACGTTCCAGGGTTTCTCCTCAGATGAGGAGCCGACGCCTGGGATGAGCTCCCAGGAGGGGTCGCTCTCGGGGTTTGTCACGGACCGCTCCTATTGGTGGGACACTCAACCAGAAGTGGGGTGGAGCAGGGAACTGCTGAGGGGGCCCTTGCACACAGCCTCACCCGAGGGACCGGGTGGAGAGGAGGACATGGACGTGTGGGGGGAGGATCTTGGTTTTGAGCACGACAGCAGAGAAATGGAAGCAGAGGAAGTCGACGTCGACGAACCCAACGTGGGGGGGCCTGATCCCGCTGGCCGGTTGCACACCAGGGGGAGAGAACGGAAGCCAGCACTCACACCCCCAGCGCTGGAGCACCTGGAACCCACACCCGAAGAGGGGGAGGGGGGAAGGGGGGGCTTCGAGGGGGGATGGATGTCAGAGGCTCAGGAGCAGAAGAGCAGGGGAGAGAGCAAATAGAGAGCGGAGGAGAGGAATCAGAGGGGAGCGTAGGGGAATATGACAGTGGCCCGAGAGATTCCATGAGCTTCTCCAGCGAATCAGAAGATTCCCAGGAGGGGGCGCCTATGGTAAGGGCGAGGCGAGTCCCAGGGGGGACGATCCATAAACAAGGAACCAGAGGGGAGTCCCAAAGGAGTAGCGGAGGATTAGGACCAGTTCCCCCACCAGAGCACAGTGGGGGGGGGGAAGAGTCACATGAGTCAGGACCAGCTTCTCCTCCATCGGGGAGTGGGGAAACGGAGAGAAGGCCAGGTCCAGCTAGCCTCCCCGAAAGAGGGAGCAGTGACACAAGTGTAACGGTCAGAAGGAAAGTGGGAGGCTGCGCGCGCGCGCCAAGTTCAAATGTGGAGGAGCGCGGGACAGCAGAAAACCCGGATTGGGAGCCAGGTCCTAAAGCCCGAAGGAGGGGGGGAGAAGAGTGGGCGGACTCAGCGTCGGAAGAATCTAGGAGGGCTGAGACTCCGACTAGCAGGAGGACCCAGAGAAAGAAGGAACAGAGGAAGAGGTGGAGTAAGGCTAGAATCTTAAGCTGGTGTCAGGGGGGAGGAGATTCAGATGGGACTTCTACGGTCTAAGGCATAGACGTAGCGTTGCGCGCTGCGCGTCTGGAAATGAAACTGAACTTCAATAAAGACTTTTTAACTTGAGGAAGAAGCAGCGTTGGTCTTGTGTGAGCTGGGACCTTGGGCAGCGCTGACAGATGCTTTAGCTGAGATTCCTCCACTGGAGGGGGTTGGACTAGATGACCCTTGGGACCCTTTCAAACTCTGCAATCCTATGATTCTATGAAAAAAGTTATAGATAGTTCCTTTTTAATTTTTTAAAAATGTACCCACTTCAAAAGCCCATACACTTATTTCTCTATAGTTTGGCTGATGTTAACCACTCAGGAGGGGCCTGAAAGTCCTTGATTTTATGTTATCTAACAAAATTTATATACAACTTGATTGTAAAACAACAACAGAAAACCAAATATATAAAATCCATCATAAAGATTATTAATAAAAAACAATTAAAAACAGAAATTTAAAAGTATTCAAAAGATCATTAACATATTTTGTACCTAACAAGAAATAAAATGCATGTAACTTCTACATGTGCCAAAAAATGGACGGTGAAGGCACTCACCTGATTTCAATATCCAGTTCTGGCAAAAAGGGGGGATTTTTTTAATTTTCCCACAATAGTGAATGGGGGATGTCAAACATTTTCAAATCAGGATTTGGATTCAAACCCCAAAGCAAACTGGAGAGTCTTGTAAACACTTCATCCTGAATCATGCTCTTTCCCAAAGCACCAAATTATGGTGCAAACCAATACACATCCCTAATACCAAGGGTTACTTTCAATAAATCTGTACAGTGAGAAGGATATGTAGCATGGGATTATCTTCGAAAGTACATGTAAAGAAAGTTTTAAGAGTATTTCTTTTAAAAAATAAATAAAAAATGTCAATGTCCCAGCAGTGACAACAATATGATTCATGGCTGTTCTGCTGCACAAGGCCATGGTCCTCTTTTTGAAAAGAAGAATATAAATCTTCATATAAGACATTGCATTGCTTTATGATTTATTCTTTGTTACTCTGGATTTTAATGGCAATGGATGGAAGGCAAGAAAGAGTGTCCCACAGGCGGAGAACTGAGAATAAGGAAACTTTACAAGGTTAATCTCATTGTTCTATCATTGCTTTTCTTGAATTCCTCTAAGAAAGAGGAATGTTGGTATTTCCCAACAGGGATTATCGTTAAGGCTAGAAAATTTAAAATCTCAGCTATAACTTCATCCATACTTGTTTAAAGGAGTCCATCTTCATTTCAAAAAGCCATTCTTGCTGCAAAATTCACACATATTTTTAGGAGAGAGAGAGTATGTTCAGTAGTGACTGAGGTCCTAAATGCCCCAGGCTTTGCACACATAAAGATGGACCTTTCTTAAAAAAGTTTTTTTCTTAGTTATCGATGGAAGAAAGCCAGTTCAAACTCCACCCAAATTGTGGGATGAAATGGATAGCTATCACTCGTTCTACCCTTTCTCCAAAATTGACTGCCAGGTGACATTCATCTCAATCTTGCTCTGGCAAATAGTTAAAAGTGCTATAATTTCATTTATTATGCATTTATAACACCCTACAGTTGTATATAATTGGCTCGAATATTAATTTGATTCTACATTCATTTTGATGGATTTGGAGGCTTTATGTGGATGCTATTGTAATCCACTTGGAACTTAATTAATTAGCACTATCTATCTTGCCTTTAAGTCTCAAGAGAATTACAATAAAATCTCAAAAACTATGACAGTAAGAGAACAATAACCTTTGATATTTCAATGTCTTTATTCCATGATAGTAAAGGATGTGAACTTAGTTTTGGATCCCAGAGACGACCTCTGCCGACTTCACTATAAGAGTCAAGGGATTGATTCAAACAAAAACAACAACAATTTTATTATTTGTAAGCTGCCCATCTGACTGGGTTGCCCCAGCCTCAACAGAATCATAAACTGATCATGATATCAGCTAATGGATATTTCCATTGTGTATTTTATGAATATTTGTTTACGAGATTGTACACTTCTACTCACTGTGCTGATTTCATTATCTTCTCAACCCTCCCACCCGCAATTAATAACATTAACCTATGGAGGAAGAAAGTGGTTCAAAGGACTGAATTTATCATATTCATAACACCAGAGATCAGAGATGGCGATTTTGCAGCTCTATGTACCACTGATCTAACTGAGTGTAACAAGTGGAAATTCCTAATTGTGGGCTTTCGAAGAAAGATCCACGTACAGTTCTAAAACGTAAAAAATCAAAGCTGACTCATCAAGTGACTGATGAAGAATTCACTACAATAACATTAAAATCTCCAATCCTACTTTAACCACACTTTGACGTGATCATCCTCAAACTCCAAAAGTTCAAGGACCAATTCATGAAACCTGCTTATCATAGTGGGATGTGTGTCACTCCAGACGTATAGTGGCACAGAATGTGGCAGCATGTGTTGGGAGCGGTCTGGCAAAAAAAGGCTAACCCTACACAAACTGTACTGGCTGCCTTCAGAGCCCAATATAAGATGTATGTGGGGGCAGAGAACAGAGCCTTTTTGATGGTGGCTTCTCATTCATAAAGCTCCTTACCTGGGGAGATTTAACTGTCTCTCTTACTGATGTTTAGATGTAAGCTGAAGATGCATCTCTTCCCAAAGGTCTTTGAAAGAGGTGTGATGAATTAATATCATATTAGGATTATGCTGCAGCTGGATTCTTTTTTTTTTTGTAGTATTTTCTTCTGCATACTGGATACATCATATTGTTTAAATTGTAACTGTTGAGTGGATGTTTCTGTATTTAAAATATTTACTGTATTTTGGAATATTAGTATAATTAGTAATCTATAAATTGAATAAATGAATGAATATCAGCACTAGATCTGTACCACAGTACTTATTCAATGCTTTAAATTGCCCACAATTTCCTTCCAGCTCATTACAAGCAGATCAATTATTAGGTAAGTGTTTCAGCTGTTAATGAGTCATCCTTCAGTTGAAGGGTTGTTGCTCAGTGGTAGAAAACATGCCTTGGATGCCAAAGATCTTGGCTTTGATCTTCAGGTGGGGCTGGGGAGGAATAACCTTGGGGCTACATCTAGCCAATGTAAACTAGAGTTTGAAAGCTGCAGGCCTAGGACCATGTGTGGCCCTGGCCTCAACTGTATGTGGACAAAGTAAGAGAGAGAGAGGGAGGAGGTCAGGAAGTGAGTGGGAGAAAAGTAGTGCCCTTGCTCACCACTGCCTTTGACTCTGCCAACAATTGAGCATTCTGCCTCTGAAAGATTACCCCCATGACAATTTGTCAGGGGGGAATGTTGCCCACCTCTGGAATAGACAATACAGTGGTACCTCTGGTTGTGAATGGGATCCGTTCCGGAGGCCCGTTCACAACATGAAAAGAGCGCAACCCGCAGCGGTGCGCCTGCGCAGCTTGCGATTCGGCACTTCTGCACATGCGCGTAATGTCATTTTGCGCTTCTGCATATGCGCGAGCAGCGAAACCCAGAAGTAACCCTTTCCGGTACTTCTGGGTCGCCGCGGGACATAACTTGAAATAACGTAACACGAAGCGGACGTAACATGAGGTATGACTGTACTGAGAAAGATGGATTAATAGTTTAACTCAGTGGGTGATATTCCATGCTAGTACTACTCAGAGTAGACCCATTTAAATTAATGCACATGACTAGTTTAAGTTAATTAATTTCAATAAGTTCACCCTGAGTGTGCTTCGTATGTCCTTTTGCTAACGATTGGTGGCAGTATTGGGGGGGGGGGGACTACCATCAACACACAATGTTTGAGGTGATTTGTTTTTTGCTATCACATTACAACATTTTTGCATCCTTGCTCTCACTCTGAAAATGGGTGTCAGGCTCAAACTGATGTTTGTGCAAATAATTGACTGAACACTGCTAAGCATAAATGCCCAGTTTTCTCAAGATTCCTCAGCTTCAAATAGCTATTTTGTCTTACTTTTTCCCTGCTCTCTATGAAAACTGGAGAAGTCATTGTGCTAGTGTACAAACCTGAAATTTAGAATTGTATCCTGAAAATGTATATGAGAAGTTGTGCCAATAGCAATCCACATCCATGGGAGACTGGGACACCGGGAATTTAAACCAAAAGCCTCACTTCATTTGACTAACATTTATGTTCAAAGTGTGCTAGGTAGTGCACATTTCATCGTAATTAAAAAGATTCCATGACAACTTGATGGAGCTTGATTCTGAATCTTCCCTCCCCTATCCATTTTTTCCTTTTGTGTCATGTCTGTTAGATGGTAACTCTGAGGTCACAGGCTGTTGTTGTTGTTACTACTATGCTATAAGCCACTCTGGGAGCTTTTTTATTGATTATGATGGGCGTAAAAATACTTAAATAAATAAATATTAACATGCTGGTTAAAAGACAAAGAGCTGAGGCAGAGGACAATGCTGCCTCTTTTCTCACAGATACAAAAAGACCACAGAGAAGAAGAAATAGGTCCCAAGTGTTAAAACAGGCAATGAAGCAGATCCTTTGATGTTCCATTGATACACCATAGTATCTCAAAGAAGAACTGACCAGTCTGAGGTTTTCTTCAATCCTGAAAAATGGGTAGAAAAACTCAATTTTTTGAAATGCTGTCCATCATAAGGCATCTGCTTGTGAACATTGCTAAAAGGAAAATCCTTTAAAGGGAGGGGAGGATCATGTGTCTTTTTTTTTTTTTTTGTCAGTATCTGTCTAACTCTGGAGCATACATACTGGGACCTTATGAAACACTTCACATTTCTGTCTTTCATCATTCACACAAGTCTACCAGGATTTTCCCTAATTTCAATTTCAATACATCTGGAAAACTGTCTTTTCATTCTTTGTGAATCTACAATGAAAAAAAATCAAGGTAGGACTTTTGAGTCTGATGTTCAGAACAGAGTCTAATAGACGATGATTAAAGATTCTGTAGCAGCTGTTACGTATATCGACAGCAAATCGACTGCTATCTGCTCCATTTTAATGAGGCTTAGAGTCTGCAAGTTCATTAGAAAGTATGGCAGGCGTTATGGATCTATTTCACAGGACAGTTTGTCTCTAGCTCAATCACAAGGCTACCTTGCCTAGGAAGGTACTTTGAGTAGGGCATCACTACTACTGCAAAGCAAAATTGGAGAGTGATAGATCAAGGGTAGAGGACATGCCTGCCAAGCAGATGGTTTGAGATTCCAACCACGGTATCTCCAGTTTTAAAAAGGGATGGTGGGAATGAGACCTTGCAGAGCCAGTACTAGATGGATCAAACTAGGTGGATCAGTAGTTAATTCAGTATACCACAGCTTCAGAATATTTAGAAAGATCTCCCTCTTCCCATTGGAATCACATTCTTAAAACTTATTTATTCATTGTCTTTACATTCTACCTTTTTCTCCAAGGAGCTCAATGTGGCATGTGTGGCTCTTCTCTCCTCATTTGATCCCAACAACCACCCTGTGAGGTAGGTTAGGTTGAGAGGCAGTGACTGATTCAAGGTTATCTAGGGTGCTTCATGGCTGAGTGGGGATTTGAACCCTTGTCTCCCAGGGCCTAGTCTGACACTCTAACCACTATGCCACACTGGCTCAGTAGCAAAAGAGAGCCTGGTGCTATGGGGAAGGAATTCACATGGAGTGAAAGGAATCAAAGGTAAAGGACCCCTGACAGTGAAGTCCAATCGCAAATGACTCTGGGGTTGCGGCGCTCATCTCACTTTACAGGCTGAGGGAGCCGATGTTTGTCTGCAGTTTTTCTGGGTCATGTGGCCAGCATGACTAAGCTGCTTCTGGCGAAACCAGAGCAATGCACGGAAACACCGTTTACCTTCCCGCCAGAGTGGTACCTATTTATCTACTTGCACTTCGACATGCTTTCAAACTGCTAGGTTGGCAGGAGTTGGGATAGAGCAACGGGAGCTCACCCCGTCATGGGGATTTGAACCGCCAACCTTCTTCGGCAAGCCCAAGGCTCAGTGGTTTACACCACAGCGCCACCCACGTTCCCACAAAAGAGAATCAACAGAACCCCCCAACTGAAAAAGGGTGGCTATGAAGGTTGGGCACCTTCGTTTGGACACACTTACTGATAACCATGCTTCACTGTTGTATTGGAATTGGAACTTCCAAAGGCCTACACCACATTATTATTCTGGATGTGAGGCTCACCTCTATATCCATGTGTTTAGATTTCATAGATAAAAGTTTACTGTGGACCCAAGGACTATGTCTGTATATATTTCTTGTCTGTATATATATATATTTTCTATGTCTGTATATATTTTCTTGTAAGAAGGAGCCCATATGCTATGTGCATCCACAAAGCTCTGCAGAAGCAGGCTTCCACACATGTTTCAAATGAAGAGACATCCTGATACACAGAAAATGATGTCTCTTCATTTGAAATATGTGTGGAAGCCTGCTTCTACAGAGCTCTGTGGAAGCACAGTCGTCGTCTTCTTCTTCTTCTTTGGCAATCACTCGTAGCCAAGTAAGATTGTCTTCCATAAACACAGTTTTAACAATGATTCCATAAGCGACTGTGGAGGCCACACGTCCTTCCACAGTGGGGACATTGGTTTCCGGGCGGAAGTTGATCACGGTGTGGCTTTGCCAAGCGTGCCTTCCTCTTAGCACGTTTCTTCCTTGAGTCCTGAGTTTGAGTGTCTTCAAAGCCCATGACACCTTTGGTAAAGGCTGTTCTCCAACTGGAGTGCTCGCAGGCCAGTGTTTTCCAGTTGTCACCTTTTATGCTACATTTTTTAAGATTTGCCTTGAGACAGTCTTTAAACCTCTTTTGTTGACCACCAGCATTACACTTTCCATTTTTAAGTTTGGAATAGAGTAGTTGCTTTGGAAGACAATCATCAGGCATCCGCACAACATGACCAGTCCAATGAAGTTGATGTTGAAGAATCATTGCTTCAACACTAGGATCTTTGCTTCTTCCAGTACACTGATATTAGTTCGCCTGTCTTCCCAAGTAATATGTAATTCCCCCCCCTCAAAAGATTCCATTAACGGTGTCTCCGAAAAATTTTACACACCACTTGGATACACAGTAGAATGTGTGAGGTGGTGGTAGGGCACTTCTTCAGCCTGATCAGGTCCCCAGCCCTTCCCCATAATTTCAGCAAAGGAAAGACTAAAGGGGCTTGTTATACAGGAGATGAAATGTAATTCAGACAGACAGCTTTGTTAGGACAACATGCTTGAAGTTAAATGTGGCACCTCTCCATTCTAAGGTTGCAGTGCAGTGCTTCTTTTCTTCGTCTGTACGAAAAGAAATGGCCAGGAAAGTCACTCCCTGGTCAACTTAAAATGTGCACTCTGACTCAAATTTGGAAAAGAAACTGCATCTAAATGTACACAACTTGCCTTATTATTCTGGAGACCTCTGAAGCCAGAATAGGATAGTCAAGTTAAAAACCTGGACAGGTGATACAGAGTTTCAGAGGCACAGAGCACAGGAAGCTCATTTAGCAGCATGGTGGCGATTCAATTTCCCATCACGGAAGAAAGGAAATTGGATGGAATGATCTGCACAAACACCACTTGCCTATGCCAATTCTTAGGAGAGGTCAACCAAGCTCCCTCATTATCTGCCTCAGCTCTCCCTGGGATTGGCGAGCCGTGTTTCCAACTGGGTTAAACATTTGGAACCTGAACATTGGAGCTCGATATGCAAAGACTAAGCAGGAAATGAAATAAAACAAATCCGGTGGTGGGGCAAAATAGAAACACAGACTGGCACTAAATGGATACAGGACTATCCTTCCTGAATAGAAATGGTTAGTGCATTACCTGTTATTGATGTTCCATGTTTGGCATGGGGATTTTTAAAACCCAGTGCCAGCTCAACAAATGTTGCTGTCTGAAACAGAGCCCAAATGCCCACATGCTTCAGTGCACTCAATGGAGACACTCAATTTCTCTCCCCCACCCTCACTTCTTGGTGCTTCCTGAAGCAGACTGCTTTGTTTATTTCTTCATTTAGAATATGTATATTCCATGTATTTGCATCAATCAGGGTGGCTTAAAACAATTGAGAGCAAAACAATCCCACCAAGGAGCATGCTAAAAGCAGCAAAAGGCTTAGCAGACAAGAACATTCTAAAAGGAGGGTCTACCACATTAAAAAATAGAATAAAGTAAATCTTCTGGCCAGAAATATAAATGGTTGCCAGAACGGAAATGTTTCAACCGTTTGGCAAAAGAAAAAGAAAAGAAGAAGAGAAAAACAGTAATGGAGAGAGCCAAACAAATATCATAGGGCAAAATTGAATAAAAACAGTCAACAATTTGAGGAGAAAGAAACTGACAGGTGTTGTCTTTCTTAAGTCAGGCTTGTACACGGAAGAGAGATATTCAATGAAAGATGCTGAAGAAAACTCCCTCAGAACTACAGTAATTCAGAGTGTGTGCTACCTCACTGAAGACCATGCCAATCTGCTTGGTTGCAAAACAACACCTCTATTCACTTCACGTCTTGGCTAGTTCACTTTAACACTAACTGATTTAACCCTTAAACTGCAGATTAAATATCCCTTATACTTCCAGCACTGCAAAATCTGGGTATGACCACAAAGATGGCTCTCTGTCTTTTGCCAAACCATGCTCACTTGACCTCTGGTCAGCCACATCACTGCTGCTTTTTGGGAAGTTGAGGGGGAAAGTGTTGATGGATCTCAACCAAATCTTTCTGCTACCTGCTGCTTAGTCCATGTAGTCCAGGATGACTACTCAGGAACATAACTTGCCGAACAGTAACTTGATTTGTATTTGCTTTTATTATATACAGAGTATAGCACAGCTTTGTATAAGTTACTATATACACAGACTCAATTCTTACTCTACACACCAACCTCTGAACTCCAACACCAAACTACTGTGTCATGCTGCTTACAAGGGAAAACTTTTAGCCAATCACCACCTGTTGCTAGGCTTCCCTATCACCAAGCAGACTTTATCACGTACTCTTGCTACACTTGGCTTCTTGCCAACTCACTAACTGTCCACTTCAAAGCTGCAGTTTCTCACAAACCTCAACAGAAAGATGAGGCATTGGTGAGGTCAGCATGGTGCAAATTGCTCTTGCGGGAGCACCCAGTTGGTTCCCTGATGCATCTGCACTGCACTGACTTTGCTTTGTCTTGCTCCTCCCCCTCTAGTCCTTGGTAAGCAGCACTGACGTGACTGACCAGTGGTCAAGAGAGCACCGCCTCCCAAGCACATCACCCAATACTTTCAAATCATGCAGTTTAAACTAAGAGACCAAATGATAGCATGGGGCTTAAGTAGCATAAATACATAAGAGTTAATTTGTGACTTATGGGTAGAGGCTGAAGGGGAAAAGATCATGAGGATTCCTTTTTTAAAAATCAGCAAAAATAAGAATGGCATATAAACTAAAGATGTAAAAGAGTCATTTTTGAAGTGCTGATTACAGTATAGGCGAAACCAGTAACAAGTGCACATAGATTAATTTCAATGTCTATATTCCAGTACTGGTGCTTATGGTGGGGCAGAGACTACACCAGCATTCCTGCTACTGCCCACTCCTAAATCCTGGGGGGAGGGATATTTTTAAAAGGAGAGCCAAATCAGTCATAATGTTCAGAAGCCATAACCATTCCCATTTATTTGGGAGTTTGAAGATTTAACAAGTGTGCATGCCGTAGTTTACTGGAACAGGGATATGCAATTGCTGCACCAGTCTAAAAAAAAAAAGTTCATATGCTGCCCTCTCAGGGGTTTTGGCCTATCAATTCATTTCAAATTCATTGTCTCTAATGTACATAATGCATAGCATATTGGAAGACCTGGAAGAGGACCAGATAAAGCATTAAGCTATTAAAAAGAATCATTATCTTGTGTGTTTAAAAGCTAAACATCCTCGAACAATGTAGCAGGGCTTATTTTACTTCTAGCATTGCTTTTAAAAATCTATTACTGCTCCAGGAATAGATGAGTTAATTTCTGCAGACTGCCACTGTAGATAAGCTATAGCTCTTGGCTGTGATACAGTCTGTACGGTAATCGGCACAGTTGCTGCCTCTGCCATTATTAATTATATACATCTGTTTTGCGTTGTCGTTTGTGATTACCCATTTTACAGGGGAAAGATTGCTGTGAAAGAAGAGCAAAGTCTGCGAGGGCATTTCGGGAGCAAGCCCTTGATCACAGGTGAAACATAGTTTGCTAATAAAAGGCCAAGTTGATTCACACTTGCTGATACTTTGAGCTTTAGGAATCAATTATGTGGAGTGCTTGCAACCTCCTAGGAGAGGCCATTCACTTTTAAAACAATGCAAGGAGGCAATAACGGACTAAATGAAATTTGGAGGAAAAAAAGAGGCATGCAGGCCTCCAACCAGAACTGGAGAATGGGGGAAAGAAAGAACGATTCCATTTTAATTAAATCCTAGCAACAAAAAGAACTCTTGTTCAGCTTTATAACTGAGCACCATGACCACGCAATAAGTAATGCTGGATTTCACAAAATGTCCTTCCATTTAAGGAAATTTAAAAGTTCATTTGCTATCCCCACCATAATGTGGTTCAATTTCAGGTGCCCATTGTTGTTTTTTCTTTAAAAAATATATTATCTGTATATTTTATTATCTGTGAGCCATGGATAGAATGAGGAGGAGGTGGCAGGTTTCCTTTCCCCTGGTGATCCTTTCTGGGCTCATAAGAAATAGCACACACAGGTAGGGATTCTGGAACTAAAAGCCCCAGTCACATCCTCACTGGGAAAAGATGCTCCACCAGGATTTTGTATTTGCAGCCAGCACCTCTGCTCTTCCCTGAGATAATCAACTGGGCTTTCAAGAAGTGGGAAATGGTTGAAGGTGCTATGCTTATCCTGGTTTAATTACTGAAAAACTACTTTGTGTTTTACATTCACAGCATATCCTAAATGTTCCCTTTGCAACTGTATCAGCGGCATATTTCTTTCCTTGGCTTGAACACAGACTTCTCAGTCTATCCCCTACATCCTATAAAGAACAGACTCCAGCAAAAAGGAAGCAAAGCCAACTTCCTTCAGGATTAGGGGCCCTTTACTGCAGGAGATGCAGCTAGTCGGAGCTGATCAAAAAGGCTGCCAGGCATTTGCGAGATGTCATTCAGCAGGCTGAGCACAAAATAGCCACCTGATGCCACGGAAAGCATGCCAGAGCCATAATTACCTGAGAAGCACAAATTAAACATTCCTAGCCAAGGAGAGGTACTTGCGGGGGGGAGAAAGGAACCACATGAATATTCATCTCCTAAAGTGGAAGAACAAAAGTAGGCTCATCAGGAGGATCTGACTTCAACAACTAAAATGGTGACTGAGATAGAAACTGCTGTAATCTGTATAAAATGGGGGGGGGGTAGCTTTAGTCAAGTAGAGCTAGGGGAAAGGTAAATACTAACACTAATAGTAATATATTTATACCCCACCCATGTGGCTGGGTTTCCGCAGCCACTCTGGATGACTCCCAACAGAATAAAAAAGTGATAAAATATCAAACATTAAAAACTTCCCTAAACAGGGTTGCCTTCAGATGACTTCTAAAAGTCAGATAGTTGTTTATTTCCTTGACATCTGATGGGAGGGCATCCCAGAGGGCCACTACTGAGAAGGCCCTCTTCCTGGTTCCCTGTAGCTTCACTTCTCACAGTGGGGGAACCGCCAGAAGGCCCTCAGAGGAGTGTCCAGGCTGAACAATGGGGGTGGAGACGCTTTTTCAGGTATACTGGGCTATAAACTGGTATCTCTCCTGCCACAACACTCAACACAGTCCAATTGACTTCAGTGTGCTGGATTATGGCTTTCTTCTGCAGATCTGAATTGGCTTCAACTGATCAGCTTTGTTCATCACCACAAATATTTACAACACAGCACTGTGCACATCCACTAGGAAGATGTACATTGAGGCCAGTGTGATTTGCTCCAGGTGTGTGGGCAGTAGTGTAGTTGTAGTGGCAAATTCATAAGTCCCTTCATTGATAGTCACAACCATACCCCCACATTGCAGAAGCACCTTATTTTTCTAGTGTTCCTAAATGCTTAGCTTTGGAGCATAAACAACAACGCCTCGGTGTTCTTCCCATGCACCTTCTCCAGAGGAACCTTAGAAGCCTGTCCTTAGTGGCTGACTCGCCTTCCTTCCCTCTGACTGGCTCCAATCAGCAGACAGGGTGAGAAGACTTCTCAGTTACTAACAACCTCCCTTTTCATGCCAATTTGGTTGCTCTTAGGACCCTGATAACTGGGACCCCACTGCAGAAATAGTAATGGGTCTTTGGACCTGCACCACTCCAGCTCTGCATAGGATTGCAGCTGTAATTTCTTATCAACATTTTACCTTGCCATTCCAAAAGCATTCCTCAATGCACGGGAAATTGGTTTATGCATTATTAGCCTGCAGAAGAGAAGATTAAGGGGATACGAGATAGCTGTCTTCAAGGATCTGAAGGGCTGTCATGCGGAGTAGAAGATTGTACTTTGTTGCTCCGGAGGGAAGAATTAGAACCAGCGCATGGAAATTGCAGAGAAGCAGATTGTGGCTAACCATTAGGGCGGAGGATGTTTAAATGGTACAAGGTGGAGCAGACTGCCTTGAGAGATGGTGAACTTTGCTTTTGCAACAGACAATGAGCAAAGAAGCTCCTCTCTTTGTCCTCCATTCTGTAAAGTCCGCTATCAGCACAAATGGTGGGAAAAGGAATGTGTCTGACGGTACTTTGAGACTAACTTTTTAGGTACAGTTTAAAATAAAAATGGCATAAGCTGTTCACTGGTGACAACTTACTGATGAAGTACACCATCACCTACAGTAGCTTATGCCATTTTAATGTAAAAAAAAGGTTCTAAAAAGTTAGTCTCAAGGTACCACCTGCCACATTTATTTCTCGCTATTATAGAAGATTCACAAGGCTTTTTGAACGATATCAAATGCACAGCAGGGGAAGACAGGATGATAGGATGACCCTGGCAGCAGTGGGTAGGAAGAAAGCAAAAGTCACATCATGGCTGAGGAGGGGGAAGGGCAGCATTAAGAAGGTGGCAGTGGGCTCTCAGCAACTGCCCCACTGTGCCAATTGCTGCCTCTGAACAAAAAGAAAGCTGTAGATGATGGCTGGCACTCATCCAGAGAGGCCATGGCAAAAGGGCTTGGTTAAAGATTGGGAGAGAATTTGCAGGACTCAGATTCCAATTCTGGATTTCTCTGAATAGATACAAGACACATGTGTTGGTTCTAAGCCATAAAATAATTATGCACATTTCAGTTTAGTGAAATCAGTGGGTGGGATCCAATTAGTGCGCTGGCAGAAGGGCTTTTGATCTACAGACACCTACACAAATGGAAGAGGAGTGAGGGCAATTCAGTGGGTTCAATTTGTTATTTCATCCAAATGTTACTGGTTTGTAACTCCCCCCTTCTTTATTTTTCAGTTTCCAAAAATACATATAACAAATGCTCCCCATATACCTCCATCCCACAAGAAACATTCCATTCATATACAATGTAAATAATGCAATCAAATATTCAGTAAGCTTGTAAATAGTTTAGAACTGATTGCATCATTTAGGTGTTTTGTACTCTCCGTCTTAGCAGATTGTACCCGAGTGAGTCATGGTGAGGGGACAATTCAGCTTTCCAGTGTACTGAATAAACATGTTTCAAAATCACATGTAGTCTTTGTTCCCTGAACACTCTAAGATGCATTGTTAGTTTCTACCAGTTTCTGCCTTGAAGTACAGGTTCTGACTATAGTATATATGCATGCTTTATTTGTGCCAACACAGCATCAATTGCTGTGAGTTTTGTTTTTAGTCTATTGTTATTTTAACTTTTGGATGTTTTAAATTATTGTTGTTAATCTCAGTGATAATTTCATTGTTTCATCTTTTTCTGTAAACCGTGTTGAGGCTTTTAACAATAAGGTGGTGTATACATTTAATAAAATAAATAATATAAAAGAATATAAACTTTGTCATGTTACATTTTGTGAAAACAGGTGCAGCATGAGCATAAATATATTTATTCAAAAATACTCTCCAATGAGTTGCAAGGTTACATCCTGAGGCCATAGTGAGTATGCATAAGATTGTGGCCTTAGTTGTTCACCCAGTGACATAACGCCACCAAAGGCTTCAGTGATATGACAACTTAGCAAAGCACATTGCATTCTAAGGAGTCCTATTGAGATAAACAAAGTTTTGTATGAACAGTCTAAGTGCCATCACTTGTGAAAGACATTGGGCCAGAAAAAATTGCTGTCTGAGATTTCCACATTTTTTAGGAGAGAATACCATTATAATACACTATTTTGCAAAAAGCAGGCAGCTGAGATCTGATAAAATATAGCACACCCTGTATTCTTGATGAATGAGCATCTTGTCATACGTTATTACTTCTGGTCCAAATCCGAGTCTCTGCACACAGTCAGAATAAATGGGCTGTACACAGGGATTTTTTGTAACATATCGATGCTGATGGAATTCTTTCCCTCAGGCTGCAGAGCAGGAGTGAAAATCTATACCAGCACCATAGTTCCTTCTAGAGAAGAGCTATATCATGGCAAATCTGCCCCAGAGAACTCCTTCAGAGGCCTCAATCCTAAGTGCGACATTCCATTTCACTGCAGAAGACTCAGTGTTCCGACACGTGCAAAAAGAAGAATATATTCCTAAAATAATTGTTGCTGACCCTGGTTTTGCACAGCTTGGACCTTAGGCTTGCAAGGCTGAGAGTGTGACAGACTGAGATGCATTTTACAATTAAAAATTAAAAGTGCAATTATGTTGTCTTTATAGGATAATTAACAACCCGGTGTGGGGTGATTTCATGAGACATGTTTTGGAGAGAAAGGGTCACAGATGTCCACGAGATTATTTTACTGTGGAACATAAGCTTTCTAAATGTTGCCTTTCCAGCAAGTACCGTATATGCTTGCTGCAGTCCACCCAAAATGTGCTCACCCTCTCCTGCAGCCAAGATACAAGATTATTTTCCAATGAAATGTGAGAAACTTATGCATAAAAGCAAGGTGCACGCACTTACAAGGCAGTGTTCCCGGTTTCTGTTGTTCTGATATATTATATTCTCAAATTACAACTGAAGCACAGCTATAAAACAAACCACAGATAGTGCATACATACTTTCATCATGGGAGAATTGTTTCTTGCTGAACATGAGATCAACACAAGCCACTTGCATCTTTCTAAAGGGCAAGAGAATGAGAACAGCCTCTTCACTGGTTATTGACGGTGGTGGTAACATTAGGAGACAAACCTTGACTTCACTCTCTGTGAAGAAAATGAGCATGGATTCCTGACACCATTTTGCACCTAATGACATCATGCAGGGATGGAGATCCTGGCCAAACCTGAGTTTTTGACTTCGGCTCATGGGCCCATGAAGCATTTGCAAATGTTTGAATTTATGACCATACCTTCTTTGCATGCAGAAAGTCTCATGCTTAGTTCCTTGCATCTGGAATACTGTTCTTACATATCACTGACTGAAACATAGTTGTTTCTTCTTCTTCTTCTTCTTCTTCTTCTTCTTCTTCTTCTTCTTCTTCTTCTTCTTCGTATGCTGTCCTCAGTCCTAAGGGCACTTAGTGTAGGTATAAACTTGTCAAACCATTCCATTCTCATTGAGTCTGAAATTGTCCAAATCTTCCCTTTAATCGCTACTTTTTGCCTATTCCCCACATAAAACCCACCATTCCAAGAGAGCACAACTGACCTATAGCCCCCTTTAAATTTTAACTCACTGAAGTCTGGTGCAAGCCAGTAGCTGATTCACACACTCTGATTCATATACAACTATTTTTAAAGAGGCAACCATGTGGAAAGGTTACATTATTTAGTGTTTAGTGTTTTTTTTAAAAAAAAGAGAGTAAAGGACATTATGCAGATCCATTGAATTGCACATGGTGTGGATAGAAAGATGCTTCTCTCTTCGTAACACTAGAATCTGGAATAAAATGCAGCTGAATTCAGGGAGATGCAGGTGGGACAAAAAGAAACACTTCTTCGCACGCTGTCTAGTTAAGCTATGGAATGTGCCAGCATGAAATGTGGCCGTGGCTACCAACTCAGATGGCTTTAAAAGGGGATTAAAGTACAAAAGAAAAGCCTGCTGCATCAGGCCAATGGCCCATCTAGTCCAAAATCCTGTTCTCACAATCTCAGCCAAATGCATGTGGGAAACATGAAAGCAGGACCTTCCAGCAAATGGTACTGAGAAGCATGTCTTGATAAAGCTATCAATGGCTATCAGTCATAAGGTCAATATACTACCTCCAGGATAAAGCACGACATGCCTCTAAATAGGAAAACAGGGCTGCTCCATCACTGACCAGCTGTCCTTGGCTCTTCCTCTTATTCAGTTGTCACAGCCCATCAGACTGCAGGAGAGGGCAGCAGGGCTACTCCATCAGCTCTGCTGAGAGACTGACTGCCTTTGGCTCTCTCTGTACTCGCAGCAGATAGTCCATCAAGCTGCAGCAGAGGAGAGATGCGAAGGAAGCCTGCTGGGAAACAAGCTCCTTTTGGCTCTTTCTCTCCCTGAACTGTTTCCCCCACAAGTGGTCATTATGTAGCTTTATAAACTAGCTTGCTTGCTTCCCTCCTCTCCCCCCATCCCCTTTGTGATGTCTTTTAGATGGTAGGCCTGAGGACTGATGCTTCCTTGTGCTTTATTAACCTGTAAGCTGATCAGGGAAACTTTTAAGCTGCAGAGTGGGGTAGAAAGCCTTCAAATCAAATCAATACAAGGATGCTGTTTTCCAGTAGCTGACAAACAGCAGTGGGAGAGCCTTATTGCCCGCTTTGCTCAGTCACTGTGGGAAAAAGAATGCTGGAAAAATAGGGGCCCTTGGTCTGGTTCAGCAGGACTCTTCTTACTTTTTTATAATGGCACATCTACCTCCAGATTGTGCTGGTTCTTACTGAGGAAACCATAAGAATAACAATCAGAGCCAGGCTGCTGCAGGATGCTTTAGAATACCACTTGTTGGAAATCTCAAGTGGGGAGAGTGTGTTCGTGCTCAAGTTCTGCTTGTGTGCTTCCCATAGGCAACTAGTTGACCACTTTGAGCATACTTGCCAATTGTCCCGTTTTAAGCAGGACAGCCCAGCTTTGTTTGAAGTCACCCTGGCCTCGGCCCTGGTTTCGCGTAGTGGATGAGTGAAAGAGTGGCGATCAAGCTGGTGCACAGGCAAAAGAATGAGGAGATCAGGCAGACGGGTAAGAGAAAGAGTGCAGGGATCGGGCAGGTGGGTGGGAGAAGAAGCGCAGAGATTGGGTGGGCAGGATATGGAGTGTAATGCTTTGCCCTCCTGAAATGTTGGAGGGTATGCTTTGAGAACAGGGTGCTGGGGCTGTGGCATGATGTAGCAGGGCATTTCTTATGTTTTTGTGTGCCAATGTCACCAGCTCTGTGAGTATAGCCTTCACCAACATAGACATCTCATCCCATTGATAGGGTAGAGTATGAGTGGGGGAGCCCTTTTTTGGAGGAGCAGCAATCTGGCGTGGTGCCCCAAAATGTGTGTTTCGGGGCCCCATGCCAGAAAAAAGTGCAGCCTGAAATCATGCAACATTGTGGCGACCACTTGAGCCGCTGTCTTCTCGCAAGAAAAAAACAGGTTGTCCCATTTTCCCTCGGGGCTGTTCATGGTTATGGAACTGTGATAATACTCCTTGCCTGCCTGAATGGAAAATGGAGAGATGCATGGTGTGCGTGTGCGTGTGATCCTCTGACTTTTGTGATGCTGAAACGTAACCTCCCATACAAAAGTGAGAACTACATTCATTGCTGTGCCTGCTTCTGCATCTGGCTTTGCTCTCTACTGGGATATGGCCCCTGGAAGGTTGCCAACTAGGGAGTGTGGCCCTCAGGCTCAGAAAGATTCACCTCCTTTGATGTAGGGGTTCATTTTGGAGGCCTTTCAGTAACCTTAATACTTCCTGTATGACGCGTAAAGTATCACTAAAGGATGCAACATCCTTCACGAGGGATCTTTAGGACATGATGTTGTCTCTTATGTTACCACTATGATTACACAGAGCATGGCAAGATCCTTGACATTTAGATACACTTCAAGTACTAGCTTTAGACACTTTTATTTTATCTGAATAAGAGGCCTGCACCACAAAGCCACTTTATATATATAAGTCAAGCTCATCATTCCAAATAGTTTGGTGTTTATATTTCTGTTTAAAATCACATATGCTCTGTGCCATTCTTTTCCTGCAATTTGTGGGGATTTTCTTTTTATTGCTATATTTTCTGCATTTTTAAATCAAACAAGCCACTAGGGAGGGATACTGGCTTTGAGCCTGGGTAGAAGCTCTTTTTTCTCCACCTACTGTGAAATTACCTCCCTCTTTGCCTTTTGTTTCTAGGGGTTCCTGGCGCACTGGTCTCTTTCCCAAGAGGAATTGAAATCTCTGTATATTATTCACGTAGCTACTCACTGAGCAGATACAAAAGCAGCTTAGCATATCAGACTGTACAAACTGTTGCACAAAAGCTGTGGGATAGACTTGTTCAATGGCAGAAAACAGGTAATGAAATTCCCATGTCAGACCAATTTTTCTTGGTGAGGGCATTAGAGCAACCCAGAATTTTGCAGACCTCTTCAAACAGAATGAGAAAGTTGGAAAATAACTTTCTGAGCGCTTTCGTGTACAGACAAATAAGGTCCGGTAGCAAAGCAATCAAAGATGAAGCTCCTTTAGGAATTCCTTAGCACACAATACAGCTCTTAGCAATAGAAGATTAACCGGCAAGAGGTCACCGACCCGTTCTGACCCAAGTGATCTTTGCTCAACTTCTCTAGTTTTTAGTTCTCAGGTACACCTTTTTAAAAAAGTTGTCAGATTTTTCTTCTCCTAAAAGAACTGAGAAGCTAAAGATATGAGCTGCAAAGGAGCCAGCAAAGAGTTAAGGCTGTGGCTCTGTAAAGTTCTTTGTGTAATAAGTTTTCATGCCAACATGGCATCATCCACCAAAAGATTTACCTGCACTTGCCTCTGAACAGGAGTTGTGCGAGAGCATAACAGCGCCTGTGTACACTTCTTGTTAAGGCTTGTGCAGTAAAGTTCCTGAAAGGTTGTGCTTCAAGTGGGGTTGAAAACCAATAAAACAGCAGCATAAAAGCAGATAAAAAGCAGGTTCAGCGGATTCACAAACACATAAAACAGGATCAGCTCTTATCATCATCTTGCTAAACACCCAATAACTCTCATCTGAATGTGTGGATTTGCTTTGTAAGGACTGAGGTGGTGCGGGATGATGGAATTTCTGTTTGCAGTGATGGTTTTCCCCATACATGAATACCACCATTTGAAGGCTGTACTACTTTTCTTTTGGTTGTCCTTTCCTCAGAGACAGATGGAATGGTTGCAACATCAAAGGATTGCACTCATGCCAATGCACAAAGGAACATGAATGCACATTCTAGCACATACTGGCCCCTGTTTGGGGCAAGATTTGGGAAAGAATCTACACCAGACAAACTCTGCACATGTAGGATCAGTCTGTGTAGCTGGGCATCCTAAATAAAGATTGGTTCTCATAGGTTTATAACATCTTATGCTCTTGTTTTGAAGCTGCTTCTGAGGATATTATGCACATCTACAAGTAATGAGTTGATTCAATTAGTTCTAAATATGCTGTATTAAGGTTTGATAATTCAAGAGGGAAAAGATCTATGTTCCTTCTTTAAAGGTGAACTGTTCAAAATAAGAGCAATCTGGTCAACAAGTCAACTCAGTCTCTTGGATTTCAGGATTTGTGTTAAGGTGGCTATAGCCTAACCAGATCAGCAACAGCCGACGGAGGTAACACAATCTTGCTCCCTGATCCTCATGACAAATATTTAAGCCCACAAGCGGCCTCATAAGATTAAGAAAATTACTTACATCAAGCATAATCTGTTACTCTGTCTGGAATTTAGCCTCGTCAGACAGGCTAGTCGGAAAAGCATTTTTCTTTGCTGTTAAGAAGAAATTTATGAGGATAGTTCATTGTGAGAGGGAAAATAAAAAAATATATAAGATAGCAAAATCCAATTTTCTTTGACTTGGTTTCTTTCTGCAGGTTAGCTACCAGAGAAAATTAAAGTAAATAGCACGTCTTGATGTCAAAACCCACTTCTCAGAATTCCTGAATTCTATGATATGAAGAAAATTAGCCATGTGAATAAATCATTCCTGTGCTGAATTTCAACGCAACCCCTTCTGTGCTCCTTATCTATTCCTTGCCATAATTTTTATTAGAAAATATATATATATATTTTTAAACTTGGTCTTTGGTCGCAAGGTGTAAATGGAGACACAAAACACAGTAATTATATATTTATCAGTCAAGATCCAATAATTATTTAAGCAGCTAAATCATGCTACCCTCTTAATGAGCCATATGATTTGCAACTCAGCTAAATATATAGGACTTGACCCCAAGTCTTACTCACTTACCGGTCAACAACTTTGCTCTGTCTGAGGATGTATTACTACGGGAAAGGGCCAAAAGAGATTCAGTGGGTAATTTTAATTCAGTATTTTAACTTTTGCATGTTTTGAAGTATGGTAGTGGGATTTTTTCTCTTTATTTTCTTGTTTTAGCTTTTGCAAACCGCTTTTGAGGGTTTTTTTCTCCATCAAGCAGCGTATGAATTTTATGAAATAAATAAATGAAATCAAATTTATTGCTAACTTCATTTAATGGACAACCCTGTCCTAATGATGGTAGCCTCTGTACTGACCTATGATTATGTTCCCGAAATGTTAAGTCCTCAGTTCCTCACTATTTCTTGTTAAATAGCTGGTGAACAATATCCTCGAAAAGCTCCAGACAGAATCTGCGCCTTTGCTCTGACTCTCCAGATCTATCGGTGCATCTCTGTCCCACCTTAATAATAACAAGAACCTTCAGCAATACCAAATTATTCATTGAAAGAGGGATAAGATTGATATTACCATCTTCTGATTGCATGACTATGCAGTCCTCATTGTGTCTCACGACCACAGCGTAATGAACTAATGTTGGCAGCCTACAACTTCCATCATCCTTGACTGCTGGCTAGGGCTGATGGGAGTTAGAGTGCAATGACAGCTAGAGACACACAAGTTTCCATCCCTGCTATATATCCTGCTCCTGCAAAATCTCATGTATTTAGGTAGCTGTCAAATTTTTAAATTTTTTCATAAGGTTCATAAGGTTTTCATAAGGTCAAATTTTTCATAAGGTTTTATTTTGATACAGATTATATTTCATGTGGATTAAGCCAAGTTGTGCATTTTGGCAGTATGGGGAGGGTGTGTATATATAATGTAACAAAGAAATCAACATTAAAATAAATTATCTCTCAAAAGCTCAGCAACCTCCATGCCCGCCCAGCTTTTATTTAGTATTCCAATGGTCACTGGCTGGTTTTGATTTCAGATCCAAGCAGAGCTGTAAAAATATGGCTGCCACAAAAGTTGCATAGGCTGAAGAATAATGTCAGCATTACAAAAGCAAGGAGGGAAGATCTGCTGTGAGGAGAGGTGAGTGTTGCTTAACACTCCATTATCCTTGATTGATTGGTCCACCCAGTCCTTGCTATGCTCCATAAAATAGCCTTGATTATTGGTTTGTCATTTTGAAAATAACAGGAAATGGGGACAATATTTATAGCGCAAGGACTCATCTGTTCTCTCCACTATGATGCTGAGCTTCAGAAAGTAGGTTACAGCTCTAAAATGTTTGGTGTCCCTTTATTGTTGAAAGAAAAAACAGCTTAACAACAACAACAGCAGCATCCTAAATTCTCCCCCCAGTTGTTCCAAAATATGCTGTACTTATTGTGCCAGGTAAATATAGGAATTGTGGACCGATTTCACTTCATCATCAGAATATTTCACTAACAGACAAGCTATCCATACATTGATAAGAAGCCACTGATATATGATTTTCACAAATGTATTTGGTCATTTGGATCAATTTAATTAGAACATAGGACCTGTCTAGACGTCATTTCTATTGTGCAGTCATGGGGTGAATATATGTGATCTCACTTTCAGTACTGTTTATGCCTGCAAAAGTTTTGGGGTGGATATACTAATTCATACTTACGGTCAGTGTATGCGCCAATAACTTCCTCCTGAAATCCTGTAACACAGCAGGCTTGGACTTTATCACGTTTTCAAGTAAGTGAAATCCCATCTAAAGAGGGGACTCTCATAAGGCCATTTGAAGTCAGAAGCAGCCTGCATTGCCATAAAAAGACTGGGTCCTTGAAAAATTGCTACGTATACCAACCATGGTGGGGAATAAGACTATGAAGTCCAGAATTTAAAATTGCTGCAGTGTTTATCAGCAAGTGTTTATCAGCAATTTCTCTATGAAGCTGCTAATAATTTCTGCTATTAGCAATTTCAGGGATAAATAAACTAATAATAATAATAATAATAATAATAATAATAATAATATCTGAAAAAGTGTCATATCTGAAGAAGTGTGCATGCACATGAAAACTTATGCCAAGAAGAAACTTCGTTGGTCTCTGAGGTGCTACTGGACAATTTTTTTATATATTTTAATAATAATATATATATATATATATATATATATATTATATATATATATATATATATATATATATATATATATATATATATATATATATCTCCTGCCCATCTGGCTGGGTGTCATTCTACATTACTACAATCTTTGAGTGGTGTGAGGTTCCAGGGTTTCCAGGCATCCAAGTTTTCGAATGAGGGAAAGAGGAAACTGTGGAGTCTTTAGGATATAAGGTTTGTTTACACAAATATACAAGCTGAGCCTGTGGTGGAAGGGCTCTCACATCCCAAGGAGGTCTTGCAGGACTCTGCCTCACACACTTCATCATGCTGCCTCCTTCTAGCTTCTATCTCTCACATACCTTAGCTTGGGCTGGGGTCTTTCTAACTTACAGCCCATTGAGGGAGCGGGGGGCCCACCCATTTGCCCTCTGGTGCAGGGTCACTTCCTTTCTTCCCTAAGGACTCACAAGCTGAAACCATTATCAAGAAGCTGACATGGCTATTCCAGCAATAGAATCCTCCACTGGATTTTAACCCTTTCCAGATCTAGGAATTAGAAGGGTCTCAGGCATACAACCTAACCCCTGTCCCCAATCACAACAATACTAATAATGCTAATAATAAAAATAATAATAGATGCAGGAAATTCCAATTATGCAGCTCAACGATACACTGAAATAGCATGTCATTTGAATTAAAGAATGACCTCAGTATATAATTGGGATAGTGGGTCCCACTCCCTTTCCAGGTTGGAGTTCTTAAACAATACGGTGCGCTTAACTTGGTCAATACTTTCTCCTAAGATAATTCAGAAAATCTTTACATAGGAACATAATCATCAAGCCTTTTTTCCCAAACAGGAATCTGTTCCACTTCATTAACTGCCTTGTACAATAGAAACCACATATTAATCAACTTATCTGAATCAGTTGCTCTAATGAGTGCTGAATTTCACCTTCTGGTGACAAGAAAGCTTTTAGTGAAAAACGAGAATCCCGATAAAATCTCCCCTCCCCCACCCAACTGCCAAATGATCCCAATGAACAAAAGCACTTATTTGAAAAGGCTAAGTGCATGTTAGACACTTGGAAGGCAACCTGTTCCCTGCCTTGCAGGCCTTTTCCCACCTGGCCTGGGAGAGTGAGGCCCTGACTAACTTCAGCTACACAAGCTGAGGCTGCCAAACAGACTCTTGGGCTGGGGTGTTATTTGGTCTTTGCTGTTGCTGTTGGTTTTTTGTATCTTTATTATAGATTTTGTTGTGAATTATGTGGCAATTTTTCAGTTTGGTTGTGTATTTTTTAATGTATTTTTTATTATTTATGATTACTTTTGTTATGTTGTAACTATGTTTCCCCCCCCTCATTCAAGTTGCAATCCACCTTGAGCATGGTTTGAACTGTGGAAGGGTGGCATACAAATAAAATTATGTATGAACCTAAACCTCAGGTGACAAAGGTGGATCCGGGAGCACCCCAAACCTTTGTATCTCTTCTTTCAGAGAAAAAGTTACCTCATCCAGGACAGGTAAATGGCCCTTGTGTTTTAATATTTGGTTGGGAGCTGCCCAGAGTGGCTGAGGAGGCCCAGCCAGATGGTTGGGGTATAAATAATAAATTATTATTATTATTCTCCCAGCCTGGGCTGCATCTTCACATATGCAGTTCCTTCTTTCTGGATCCTAGTATTATTTATTTGGAATATCCATACTGAATGAAGTCAATCTAGTGAATGTTTTCACATCATTCACAATAAAAAGCAGCATGAAGTCTGCCAAACAAGTTGGAACTCTCTACTTTGAAATGTAATTTATTCTTATATTCTGGATTTGTCTTGACAGGATTGGAATATTTATGCAAATCATCAGATAGATGAAAACCAAATCTATGTGGATTAGAATTCTCAGGGCTTGTTCCTAGTGTGAGAGACCCCTCTGATTTACCTCATGGAGGTTTAATAATAGTAATAGAAGGTTTATTACTGATAGAATAATGGCTCTAAAGTTAAAGATGCTAATATATGTCACAATTTTATCCATGAAATTAAGGTAATTTGTAACACTTTTATTCTACTAAATGATCTGTTTGGGCACACTGTGGTAAGAATAAATATTCATCCTTAGTTGAAGTAAAGAGATTCCAGTAATTACAACTTGTATTTGTATTTAATGTAAACTAACAACTGACATAGAAAAGGTGGATTAGGGCTGATGTTGCTGAAGCTGGAGCCTGGGTTTGAAAAATAAAAAGGAATTTTTGGATTTTGCAAAACAATGCTGTTTTAGTGTGGGGGTGAATTTGCCACACCCCACTCCCCTCCTAATAAGATTCAGATGGTATTGTCCATGGGAGGAGCATTTTGGGGTGATCAGGCAAGAGTTGTAGGATCTTGGGGAGGAGCAGAAGGATGCCAGCGACTGCGAATGCTGCTTATATTTGCTTGCGTAATTTCCATTCCTGACCTCTGACAAACATGCAAATTGCGGGAGTTTCCACTCTCATTTCTGCCACTTTCATTCCTCTTTCTAATTGAATTCTCTGACAACCCCTTACCCAAGTAATTTTCTATCTAGGCAAGCAACAGGCATTATCATAGATCAAGAACCTATTCCAGTCAGCAAAATCATTTTAATAGAATGCAAAGTAGAACAGATGAGCCAAAAGAAGGTATGGCCTAGCTAGAGCCCTGTAGGGTTGTGTGCCCCTCATCTGCCTATCTACATGTTTGTGGCACATGAAAAATGGGTAGATGGTTGGATTAATAGAGTAATTGGTAAAAGTGTACTTTCCCCTTTCTGTCTCTTCTTATAACCTTGAACACAGACAGAAGCTACGGAATGAGTGTTTTCAGAAGCTAAGGGATGAGTATTTTCAAAAGCTCTATAGATGGCGAACTGCCACATTTTCATAGCTCTACTCTATGTTTTTCTCCGAGAACATACACATTGTCAAGGTAAATTAAACACACATTATGAAGAGTATCTAGATTTTGCACAAATTGCTTGAGAGACTGTAGCCGGGTAGCCATATAAGCAGGGCAAACAGCAAGTTCATTAATACACACTTTTAAAAGCACGGCTAAGGGAGATAAGCATCCATTTGGCAAAATTAATTCCAAAATAAAAGGCTCCGGAGAGTAGGCTGAATCGGAGAAAAGAACATTTGACTGGAGACATATAGCCATTAATGAAATGATTGAGTTACTCAGTGGCATAATGTCAATAAAAGGGGATATTAGACCAGATTGATCACGAATTCTGAAAAAGGCTGCAGAGTATGTGTCAGTCCTGGGAGTACATTTCCCCATCTGCCATTGTGGAATCCGGATGCATTTCTTATTGACATTGTTTACTTAATTCTTTATTTAAAGGAATAATAGTTCACTTTACTGGTGTTAAGGCAGTTTTTGTGTTTTCCCCCTTTTATTCAAGCACTGATACAGTTAAGTTTGGGTTCTGAACATTTTCAGCATATCAAAGTAAAGTGATGCAACATTCAATCCTAGTCTATTTAGGGCCAGTTTTTATTTTATTTTGTTTATATACTGCTTACTAGAACAAAATAATTTTAATCAGTTTGCATTGTGACCTGTCATGCAATGAAAGGGTGAAAACAAAGTAATGTACAATAAATCCATTCTCACCAATGTGATTTGGTAATCAGATAAGGTTTTGAAGTTAAAAGTCATACAACCAAAAGTATCACATAGAGAGGATAAATGCCCCATGGACATTATTTTACAGTCATTTTATTATTTACCGAATTCAAATGCTTCCTTTTTTCCATAACAGAATTCAAAAGTAGTAAACATGGAGTTCCCGGGCCTGTCTAGACACTGCTTGAACTCAGCTTGTCTATTTTGGCAAAGAGAACAGCTGCATCATAATGTTACAGGCCTTTTCAAAACAGACAGATATACACTGGAGCATGTCAGTACACATGCACACAAGTATCCATGCCTGCATATACAGGGGGGGAAATAAGCACACAAAAATCAGCTGGGGAGAAAAACAGTATATATCAAGAAAGTAGGGCTTCAATCAAATGACAATCATTGCACTTATTGGGTTGCACTTCATCCAGGTGGGACCTGGATGAAGGCAGGCAGCAGTGACCCATCTGCCCCAACAGAGCAGCCTCCATTACTTTTCAGTAAACCTGTATGGAATTGTGCTGTAAATAATTGTATCCTAGGCAGAAAAATGATTATTTTGTGTTTCATAAATTGTGTCCTATTTCTAGCATAACTGAATAAGGAGAAAGGTTATGATAACCCTGTAATATAAGCAGTTTTTAAAACAGCAACATATAGCTTTGAACAAGAGATTATAAACAGCTTCTTGCTTGCTTTTCACATTGAAGTTAATTTCATAAGCCCTCAGTGTAGGTTGCAATCCAAGGCCATGTTCATGCCCACAGTTCAATGCTGTTAATGTAATGATGATGGCAAAATATATTTAAATTTTAGTTTCTATACAAGCTTTTTTTCTCACTACAGTTTTTGCACTTGATTTTCTTTGGTGATCACCATGAGTGGGGGGGGGGGGGGCAGGGGTGTGGAGAATTGAAAGGAAATTTGTTTCAGAAAATCCATCTGACACCTAAAATTCTTTATAAACACAGTTTGCACGGAAAGAGCACACAGCATGACCTATGCTCCCTTGCTTGCTTGTTTTATTTGATTTCTAACTCACCTTTCCACCAAGAGGCTCAAGTCAGAGTACATGGTTCTCTTACCTCCATGTATTATTTTTACACTAACCCTGTGAAGCAGGTTAGACTGAGCAATTTTACCTGGCCCAATTCAAGTGTCACACAGTTAAATGGCCAGTTGAACCTTGGTCTCATGGTCCTAGACCAACACCCTAACAGCTACACTGTCAAAGAAGAACACAATTCTGGGAGCTGCTAAAACCAATAAAACCACAATTAATGCCAAAAGTGTTTATCTGCAGTGATCGGCTAACAAGGGAAATACCCTTCCCCTCACAACCAAAAGAATTACAAGGACAAAGTGCAAAAAACCAAATCATATCAAGGCCCAATGTATCTGGGAGAATTAAGAATGTCCTCACCAGAAGTCTAAAAGCTGACAATGTTGGAGCAGGCTGATGGTGAACCGATCTGGGGAGAAATGTTCATATATGGGGTGAGGGGGTACAACCACTGAAAAGTTCAGTTCTCTTGTTGCCATCCTTCAAGGTTGCCTCATAGGAGGCACATGGATAAGGACCTCCAATAACTATTGTAGGGTTCAGACATGGGGAAAGGCAAAGACCCCAGCCCTATAAAGTTTTATCCATCAAAACCAGCACTTTGAACTGAGCCCAGGAACCCAGCGGATTGATGGACTCTCCTTGACTGGATTTTCTTCTGAGCAGGGGTGGTGCTGGAATAAATGGCCTAAATTCAATTCATTTTATGTTTCAGTGTCCCCTCTTTCCTTATTTGAGCTATCATTGTTGCTGTACTCATTGTAGCTAGTCAAATAATCTACTGCCAAGTTTTGGGAACTATTCTTAAGAGAGTAGTTATAATTCTGGCTTTTTCTGGCAGCTGTTCATTTTGCTAGTGTTACCTGCGGATCAATAGCAGGACTCTAGCAGTAATATATTCTCTGGGGCAGCTTGTTCTTTGACTTACAGCCAATTCCAATATGGTTTGTGTGTGTGTGTGTGAGAGAGAGAGAGAGAGAGAAAGAGAAAGAGAGAGTGAGAGAGAGTGGGGATCCCTTTTGTAGAGGTACAAGAAGGGGGAAAGTTGTACCATAACTGAAAATCTTTGAAGAGTCTCCCAAAAAGAAAAGAAAAGAAAAGAAAAGAAACTTACAAGAATTTAGTATCGTATTCTTTTCTCTCCACCCCTTCCAGTAAAAAGAGGAAAAAAATGAATACATAAAGATTTTCCTATCTAATATAAGGTTATTCTTCCTGGAAATCCATCCCAAATTATTCCCATGGAGGAATATGTTAGATTGAAATTGCCCCCCAGACAAGACTTTTAATTTCAGCTTGATTAATTTGTCTACTCTACTGTAAATTGCCAGAAAATAACTTCCTTCACAAAATCTGTGTTCATTTAATTAAACCATGAAAAAAGCATTGCCATCTTAGTAAATATCTCATTTCACCAAACATCAAACAGTTCAGCATTAGCTTATTTTCTTTTTCTTGATTTGAGGTGTTTCATAAAATGTCAAAAATGGTATTTGTCTTATGCACTTGGTTTCAGAATTCAGTTTCTGAGCTTTGGCATTTCCTGCCCATAAATTTTCTGGACACAGGACAAGTATATTAAAAAAATGTTTTGGGAAATATATAAAGGGGGACATCATTGTAGCCAATACGAAAGTGTGTGTGAGTGTGTGTGTGTGTGTGAGAGAGAGAGAGAGAGAGAGAGAAGAATCATTGCTTCAACACTGGTGATCTTTTCTTCTTCCAGTACACTGATATTAGTTCGCCTGTCTTCCCAAGTGATGTGTAGAAATTTTTGGAGACACCATTGATGGGGTCTTTTGAGGAGCTGGAGATGGCGTTTAGAAGTGGTCCATGTTTCACAAGCATATAGTAAGGTTGGTAGTACAATAACTTTGTAAACAAGCATTTTGGTTTCCCTGCAAATGTTCCGGTCCTCAAACACTCTGCACTTCAATCAGGAGACAGCCGCACTCGCAGAGCTCAGGCGATGCTGGATTTTGACTTCAATGTTGGCCCTTGTGGAAAGATAACTGCCTAGGTAGGAGAAGTGATCGACATTTTCCAACGTTACATCATTGAGTTGGATTTGTGGCACTGCAGAGGTGTTATTTTGTACTTGTTGGTGCAGCACTTTAGTTTTTTTGGCTGTTGAGTGATAGGCCAAGCTTTTCGTAAGCTTCTGCAAAGATATTTAGGATGGTTTGGAGGTCATCCTATGAGTGTGCGTGCACTATGTTGTCATCAGATTACTGAAGCTCTATGACAGAAGTTACGGTAACTTTACTCTTTGCTTTCAGCCTGATCATATTGAAGAGCTTTCCATCTGTTCAATATATGATTTCCCTTCAACAAAGTGTAGGATCATGGCAATGAAAATAATGAATAGAATTGGAGAAATAACACAACCTTATTTAACACTTGATCCCACTGTGAATGGTTCACTTTGAGAGCCATTGTTATCTGCGATTATTGCTGTCATATTATCATGGAGGAGTCAAATGATGTTTACAAATTTATCTGGGAGCCAATTTTCAGAAGGACAGTCCACAGGGCATTACAATTTACAGTATTGAAAGCCTTAGTCATGTCAATAAACGCCATATAGAGGGGTTGGTTTTGCTCTCTGCATTTTTCTTGAAGCTGTCGAGCGGCAAAAATCATGTCCACTGTCCCCCTAGAAGGCCGAAAACCATTTAGGGATTCAGGAAGGGTCACCTTGGATATTGTTAAGAGACAGTTTGCTAAGATCCTTGCAAGAATTTTGCTGGCCCCAGTTAATAGAGAGATGCCTCAATAGTTTCCACAATTGGTTCTATCACCTTTTTTTAAAGAGACTGATAATTTTGGCATCCCTAAAGCTTGGATTTCTTCTCTTTCCCAGATTTTTTTGATGAGCTTGCAAAGTTGTTGTGTAAATTCAATTCCACCCACTTTGAAGATTTCGGCAAGTATCCCATCAGGTCCACTGACTTTGTTGTTTTTCATTTGGTTAATAGCTATACACAACTCTCCCCGATTTGGAGATACTGCAAGCTCATCTCTAACTTGTTTTTGTGGAATTTGTGAGAGGACCTCAGCAGCTACGGGGGAGTTGCAGTTAAGGAGATGTTGGTAATGTCCTTTTCAGCTCAGTGCAATAGCTTCTTTATCTTTTAGAAGTGTGGTACCATCTGTTGAGCGTAGGGGGCATACACCATGATTTATTGGCCCATAGATGGTCTTTGTGGCTTTAAAGAAAAGGTGCATCATGAGTTTTGGCTAAATGCCGGATCTCTTGAGCTTTTTTTATCCACCAGGTGTTTTTTAGTTCTCTGGTTCTTCTTTGAACCTCAGCCTTAGCATTGGCATAGGTTTTTTTTCTTAGTGGCACAGTTTTTATCTCTTTGCCAGATCTGAAATGCCTTCCCTTTCTTGTCAATCATGCTTTTAATCTCACTGTCAGTCTCATCAAACCAGTCCTGGTGTGTCTTGGTTTGGTATCCAATAGTTTGTTCACAGGCTGCAATAATGGATTTTTTAGCTTGGTCCAGTGTTCCTTGATGTTATCAGGGAATTCTGAAAGCAGATGGTCCTTAAGAGTCATTTGGAAGCAATTCCACTTAATGGGATCTTGAAGGGCTTGAGTATTCATTTTGCGCCTTGGTTTCCTTCCTTGAAGCCTGTGTTGAGGTATAATCTTGATAGCCATTGTGGAGCTTATTAGTTTGTGATCTGTCCAGCAGTCGTCGATGCTCGTCATAGCTCTGGTAAGGAGCACATCATGACAATCTTTAGCACAGACAATAACATAGTCTAAGAGGTGCCAGTGGTTTGACTGAGGATGCCTCCATAAAGTTTTAAATTTATTTTTCTATCAAAAGAGTGTGTTGGTAATAACAAGGTTGTGCACTGCACATATTGTCAAAAGTAAGATTCTGTTCTGGTTGCTGTTATCAATTCCTTCTTTCCCAATAGTCCCAGGCCACAGATCGAAATCTCACCCAACTCTTGCATTAAAATCACCCAGGAGGATAATTTTATCTTCCTTATGTGTCTCTGATAGGACGGTATCCAGCTGAGAGTAAAATTTTTCTTTAATGTCTTCATCAGCATCCAGTGTTGGTACATAAGCGCTTATAATAGTAGCCTGTTGGTTTTTGGTGAGCTTTATTCGAAGGGTTGAGAGTCACTCATTAATGCCGGTAGGGACTTCTGACAGGACCTTCTCAAGATCGTTTTTGATAGCGAAGCCTACCCAATGTATTCAGTGTTCTTGTTCAGATATACCTTTCCAGAGGAAAGTGTAGCCTCCTTTTTTCCCCTTAAGTTGTCCCTCGCCTGCTCTTCAAGTCTCTTGAAGCACTGCAATATCAGTGTTAAAATGTCGCAGATTTCTTGCAATGATGGCAGTTCTGCGTTCAGGACGCTCACTGTCTGTTATCTGATAAAG
This sequence comes from Podarcis raffonei, assembly GCF_027172205.1. Taxonomy (NCBI): domain Eukaryota; kingdom Metazoa; phylum Chordata; class Lepidosauria; order Squamata; family Lacertidae; genus Podarcis; species Podarcis raffonei. The sequence goes on along the minus strand of NC_070606.1, from coordinate 42,340,823 downwards.
TCCATATATCCCATGTTCCAAAGTTCAATTGTCTTTTATGACTGCTAGGTGGTGACCCCACTGGGCGCGGTAATCCAGTCAGGGGAAAAGGGAGGCAGACTAAGTTTAGAGCACCTTTTCTAGCCCCTTCCCCTTTTCGGGGTGAGCAGAGTGGATCCTAAAAAGGGCTGCTCAGTCATGGATACAGGTGCCAAGCTGCTCAATTGCCTCGTTTCCCGAGGCAGAATGACTGAATCTGTATCCACCTCCCATGTGCTGGTTCATGACTAGGGCCTTCCAGACTTTTGGGGTTTGGGTTGGATTTTTGGAAGATGCCTGTGTGTGAATTTGTTTTATGTGTGTAGATCAGTGCACACTGACCAATGCACAGTCTTCACAGTAGGGCTCTGTTCCGATAGCATGAAGTAGTCACAATAAACTGGTAGATTGCTATCTGCTGCAGCCTTCATCTGCCTTCACAGCCGTTGTAACATACTGCTTGTTATCATCCGCCTGTTCTGCCGTTGAGGACTTCTTGGATCATTTTTTTGTCTAGCTCCTTCCCTTTGACCTTACCGCCTTGAGTGACCCTGCTGGGAGTACGACATTCCCGATGGCTTCGCTTACAAGGGTAATAGGAACATGCAAGCCCACTCACCATGACATCTGTAATGATCCAGCGAGTGGGAGGACTCAATCCAGACGTATCTGAAAATGGGTGCTATTCAAGATAAATGCCATGTATAGTATTCTGATGCAGAATAGCATTACAATGCAGGTGCAAAATCTAGAAAGACAGCTCGTTATGCCTACCACCATTGTACTGTATAGTGTCTGCATGTGCAACTGATGCTGCTTTGTTACCTGCACACCATTTGATATTGTATGGGTTTTGATACATAATACCTGGAGTACATGATTTTTCCTTTTGCAGTGGCATCCTGACAAGCCCAGCTGTTTTGCAAATGGAAATGTCCCTAGGTATGCAGAAAAGGATTAATAGGCTGGAGCAACTGAAAGCCAGGAGACTTTGTTCAGTTATTGGTTGTATTTTTGCTTTTTCATCTTTTAAGTTGGTTTGAGGCTCTGTCTCTCTGCAGGTATGTTGCTTCATCCAGACCTTACCCCATGCACCCCATTGCCACTTACAGCGGCTGAGGTTGCCAAGCTGGGAAATACTTTTCCATCTTTTCTCGGCGCGCTCCCCCTGTCAGAGCACCCTACCTGAGTGTTTTTGCTTGGCTAGAATGCACCATTGAATTTTGATACCTCTTGTTTCCCTGGATGGAGGATAGAGGTATGTGTATGCACATGTAGAAACTAGGCTACCGTACAAAGGTAAGTTTTTGCATGTATGGTTCCACTCACTTTTGCCTTTGGCTCCAGTCAATACTGGCATGTGGCCGCCAAAAGGTTACCCAGAAGGGAATGTGGACCTTGGAGTGAAACATGTTCTCACCCCCTGTCATAACTGTTTGGAGCCATGAATATTGGGGTAGCAAATATTTTAAAGCATTTCTTTACTTATATGGATTCATCTTATCCTTCTGGTGCACAGCTCAGAACTTGCAACTGTTCAGAATTAGAATATCTTGATCCTGTGGTTAATTTATGTACTGCTTAATGTCAAAATAGGCTTCTAAGCAGTTTACTGAGTATAAAAACCTGTTACATGGCCATTAAAATATAAACATCTATAATTAAAATGCACAATAAAACAATCCCATTAAAACAACACAGCAATATGGTGTAAATGCAAAGATCCAAACTGACTACTTCTTATGATTTTATTAATCTCCAATGTGTTTTGAACTGTGCCTCTTCCTTCGAGGAGCTCACGCTTTTTAAGCGAGGCCTTTTTAAATAATAATAAAAAACTTCTTATCAAGATGCCATTCCTCAACTTGCTATGGTAAGTTTTTTGGGGGGATAACTTGGATCTTGGGCACAAATATCAACAATATCATATAAAAAGGTTATTCCCAAAAGCCTGGGAAAGTAACAACAACAAAAGCCCTGGTACCTAACAGTGCGACCCCATGCATTATGTACTCAGAAGCAAGCCCCACGGAGTTCAATGGAGTTTACACCCAGATTAAGCAGGCAGAAACGACTTACCAAGTGGGGTGGAGCCATGATGTTTGCTTCCCAGTTGGTTGGTCACTATTGCTTACCATGAAGGAGAGGTGGAAGGGCAAGGAGGCTGACACAATGCCAATGCACCATCAGAAGTACCAGATTGGCTCCGCGGCTTTGTTTGCCCTGTACTGTCATGAATTGGCAGAACTTCAGGGAGGAGGAAAATGAAGCAGAGGTAGGCCAGGGCCTGCAGCCTAATTCACTAGCTGCCCTGGTGGGGAAGGAGGCATGTGATTCCTCAGCTGAGGCAAACTGAGAGCAGGTGAGGGTTGGACCGTCAAGGGTTTCTACTTTGGGATTGACTCTGGACTGTATCCTAACTGCTTAACTTCTGTCTTGGCTTACTTGGACAGACCCCAGACTGTGTTTCCTGATATTTGGACTTTGCTTGTGTGGATTGATCTCTGGACTTGGAACTTTGTATTGGCCCACTGTCTGTCTGCCAGGTAGGTCAGGGGATCAGGACATGCACTAGCCTGCAGGATGCCTCTTGCTCTCACTCCCAATTAGCAACAGCAACCCACCTGCTGGGAAGCTAGCATACTGGTCCAACTCCACCCACTAAGCTGCTTCTGATGGCAAATCTCAGCCCAGGGTCTGAATGGTCTTTGGGGCTCTCTCCAGACCACATCTCCCACTGGCTTGCTGGACATTCTGCTCCAAATTATTTCGCCTGGCTGAATATGTCCATTAACTGTGATGATGTGTCCTTCTTGCACGCGGCGGAAGGATGGAAAGGTTTGTAGAAATCTCTTGTTTTTAATTTTATTTTGTAGATTGAGTATTGCCTACTATGGAAAGTAAGTCACATCTACTGTCCCACCCACTGCTTGCCTCTGGCCCCACTCACATTGTCTCAGGCTGAAAAAGGTTTCCCTCCCTCCAGTGTATTAGATTTCAGCCTTAAGTTTGTCACACCAGCCACTAAGAGAGCAGCTTTCAAGTGTTTGGGTGCCACCACAACACAGGCCCTTTCAGTGGCCACTTCCAAACCCGCTTCTGAGGGGCAGAGGCACTTAGCATTTGCGGCAGCCTTCTGAATCCATTCAGGGAAACCCAGAAGCAGGTTTCTGCTCTTGAGCCCTCTGCTGCTGGGTGTGCAAAAGGCGACTCCAGTATCTGCACACAGTGCTCCTGCTAACTGCAAGGCAAATTGCCAAGCAGATGATTAGTGCTGTCAGGCTCTGACAGTGCTGATCATTTCAGGGACGGGACCTTTGGCCTACGCTTAAGCTCCATCCCCCTGCAACAGTGACTCACACTGTTGCAGCAGACAGCAAGAGCACTAATTGTAGAGTACAGTGGGGGATATTGCACTGTGCAGATCTGACTACGGCAGAAGGTGTACAGCCATCTGCTGTGCTAAAACGTACCAGGATCAGGGTTATGACATCTTTCTACGCATTCTGCCACATGTTTCTACCCACTGAGTGTGTGATCTTTTGAAACATTCTGTGCTACAAGGAGTTTTGTTTCGCAAACACTTTTTTTTTAATGCACCAGGGCTGTTTGGTTTGCTGAGCATCCACAGCTACTTTTCTTTTCTTTTGCTTCTTTGCTATTCAAATTAGTGGACAAATGCATCAAAATGTAATCTCTGAAAGCATTTGTGTCACATTTCTTTCTCCCTATAGTGGGGCTGAAAGGCTAGGCTTTCACAGGGTAATAAATTTGCCATACCAGCAGAGGGAAACAGTCCATCCTTCTTTCAGCTAAAGAGACTGAAGGTGGAACTGCAAGCTAGGAGAAACCACAGTCATATTGTTATGATCCAAGATAGGGGGATGCCCAACCAATGCAGGGATGGGAAGAACATGCAGAGGAAACTGGAAGGTGGGAGGGAGTGCTTAACCCTTTCGCCAACCACTCCGTTTCCCCAGCAAGTGCACTCTAGGCAATTTTATGAATTTATTTCCCCAGATAGCCTCCAAACCCCGGCTATAGCAAACAAAAACATTGAGAAGCATTTGTGGTAAGAGAATCGGAAGTTATGGGAGGAGTTAAGTATCCTACCCACCTACCTGTTCTCCCTTGCATACGCTCCAGCCCCCTTCAGTCCTTGCATCCCATTGGGGTGAAGAGGGAGTCAGGACAAAGTTCCTTAGCCAGGTCTGTTCTTGTATTAACACTGCGAGGTATGGATGGGGGAGAAATTGGATTCATTTTGTATTTGAAGGTGAATCCAACCTAATCCACGCTTTCTTAAACACAAACTTAAAACACAGTCGATGCAGTTCTCCAGCCAAGTAATGCAAAAATGCAAATGCAAAGTTTCATCAACATTCTTAAGTTAGTGAAAACAACGTGGAAAAAGGCTTTATATTATAGAAAATTGCCTAGCAAAAATGTGTGTATTCGGCAAAATTGCCTACAAAATTGGGTCGAAGAAAGTTGCTGAAATGCTGATGGGTTTCCACGAGGACTTTTAAAAAAGGAAACTGATCAGAACTGTATTTAAGACTGGAGAAATGGAGATAAACAAAAACTGACAGATTCACTCAAGCTTATTATCAAGTTTGTTTAAGCCAACCTTAGTTGTCACTTTGGGGGATTCCACACATAGTTTATCTGAGAAAAGGTCATGGGGAGAGCTGGGCTTTGGGGGATCAACTGCTGTCTGTCCTCCTGAAGGCTTTCTGTTTTGCTCTTCTTAAAACCACAGGGATGCTACCTGCTACCCCATTTTATGGATTAGTATTAGCGAATTGTATTTGTATAGCCTCTAGAGGGGAGGAAGAAGGGCTTGGGATTTGCTGCTTCTCCTTTTAGTTGCAGAATCAGCAAGTATCTGTAAGACTCAAAATCTAAACAAATCGTATAGGGAAACAGAGAAGGGGGCGGAATAAGAAAGGAAGAAATGAAAAAGAAGAAAAGAGGGGGAATGAAAATGTCCTCTAGATATCAAGAATATCTACCAAGATATCTATCAAGAATAACTAGGGATAAAACATCTGACAATGCTGTACATTATTTTGAATTCCAGTGATTTATAAATACTATTTTTAGATGAATTTATTAAGGGCACCACCTTTCTCTTTTTAAATAAATAAATTTAGTCATTAGAGCTGTCTCTCAAACCCTCTCTTATTGCCTTTTAAATATACATGTTGAGGAGATTGCCAGTTGATAGCAATTACTTCTCTGATGACTGGAAGGAGTTGTAAATTCCAATTTTTTCAGGGACAATTCCTTTTAAAAATGGCAAAAGAGCTCTTTGAGGAGGCAGGGGGATGTTACGGGCAATTAAACCTTGTTTTATAGCATCATAGATTTAGAGTTGGAAAGAAAAGCGAGGGTCATCTTGTCCAATCTCCTGCAATGCAGGAATCTCAAATAAAGCAACCACGATAGGTGGCCACCCAACCTCTGCTTTAAAACCTCCAGTGAAGGAGAGTCCACCACCTTACAAGGAAGTCTGTTCCACTATCTAACAGCTCTTACTATCAGAAAGTTCCTCCTGATCGCTTTTCTTGTATCTTGAAGCCATTGCTCCATCTTCCATGTGTGACAGCCCTTTAGATCTTTGAAGGTGGCTACCATAGCTCCTATCAGTGTCCTCTTATCCAGGCTAAACATACCCAACTCCTTCAACCGTTCCTTGGTTTTTAGACCCTTGATCATCTTGATCACCCTTCTCTGCTCACGTTCCAGCCTGTCAATATCCTTCTTGAATTGTGGTGCTAAAAATAAATAAAACACCTCTGTCTTCTACATGTCTGGATAAGCTTGCCTAAATGAAAACATGTCAAAATGTTCTGAAGAGTACAGCAAAGGCAATTGCCTGAATTCCATAAGCAGGGCGTTCCAAAACGTAGGTGCTGCCATACTAAAAAAATAAAATAAATCAAATTTTTTCTTTGCTGTGGAGCAAGTATTATGTGGTACCTCTAGAAGTGTCAGGTCTATGGATCAAAGCTGTCAAGTGGGCATATATGGGGTAACGTGATCCTGCAATAAACTGGTCCCAAGCTGTTAATGGAATTAGATACTAATAGTATCACCTTGAACTTGGTCAACCAGTACAGATCTCTGAGAAGGGGGGTTAAATGCTGACAGGGTCTCACTCCCACCAGCAACTGTGCTGCAGTATTGTGTCTGAACACTGTTGTATTGCCAGTGCTATTTATATGACCACACAACCTGCCGGTTGGTACCAGTTCATAAATGGCAGCTGGGCAGCTAATTCAGAATCACTCTCTTTAGCTAGATATTATGGACCAAAAAATGATAACAAAAGAGGTTTTATGCAACTTATTGCAGTATCCACCCCCAGCAAATCCTACTCAAGTTCATAACATAACTAGTTAATCCAAGGATGGTGAATGTGGTCTTCTTGAGCATCATCTTCTGTTGTTTATTATTTGCTCATTGGCTCTGCCTCTTGTTTTTCCTTGGATCCTAACTTGCTCTTTGGTCCTGATATCTAGCTTGCTCCTTTGTCCTACCTCCTGGCTGATGCCATAGGATCTGGTTTAAGCTCCTTGGCTTGGTGCAGGCAAATGCCTATATCCCCCCACTCCAGATCTTTCCTCTAGCACTAAGTAAATTGTAGAAACATACTTTGGAATTCTGTTTGGTTTATTATCCTGAAGAATGAGGTAATTTCCAAAGATGGTCAGAAAAATGCAAAGTTTGGCTTCTCTCTCTCTCTCTGTGTGTATATCTATTATAAAATAAGCAGAACAACATGCATTTTCTTTTTAACATATGCTGTGCCAGTGTAGTTATAATTTATTGCCCAATTTAGAATAATTTTCTTGGAGAAATGCAATGTAATTTTCTACCTCATCTAGATAAAACCAGATTATCTCCAGTTTATCAGTGCTCATTTTCAGTTTTAATTTAGACAAATGTGAATTCTAACATATTGCAAATGTAGCCCATGATGCGATAGGATTTGAGATCAGCTTACCACTGTGCATATATCTCTGCTGTGACTGGAAGATTTTAATCCACCCTTCTGGAATACAGAATCACTGATATTTGGGAATATTTGTCTTCCCATGATAGTTTTGCCCAACATCTGAGTTGCTGATTAATGATGCTGAATCTGACTATAGATTTCACCTTTCTGGGTGGGTTTGTAGCATCTTAATTGGATACAGGTGGATGTAGCCTCTCAAAAGGCATACCTGACTCTTCAACAGCTGCAGTCCTTACAAGACACTTGAATTTCATAAGTAGGATGTAATCTAGCTGCTGCTACCTGAAGAGCAAAACAAATAGTCATTTGCAAGTTTATTTGGCATTTGAGAGTTTTGTACTCTTTTCAAAGAAGAAACAACATATTTTGAGCTGCAAATCATTTCAGCTCATTTAGCTGAGAGAGCCTAGTTGATTACCTGTAACATATCCACCATGTGCCCAGAAATATATAGGTCACAATTCAACACAGAATTAGGTGCACTCAGTTCACTAAAATCAATGGGCTTAATCAGACCTTACTATTTGCTGTGTTGTGGCTATTATCCTCTCATTTTACCTCTCCATTGTATTTTAATTAATTAAGAAAAGGAGGAATACTCAAGCCAGTGCACAATATATCCTCATCAAAGCGAGTGGGACAAAAATAGCTACTGTGAATTATATTGCAGTTTAGGATGGAATGAAACCGGTGCTTATCTTTATCATAATTCAGCGGCAATATTAATTGGCAGTAAGCACATGTTAGATTGCAGCCACTTCATTGTCTCACATATTTGGCACTTAACAGATGTACAAGACCAGTTAAATACGTATATTCTGATGTTATCAGATGTTAACATTTACTCAGGTTTATTCCGATTGGCAGGGAACACAAGATTTGAAAGGTTGTAGGAGAATCTAATTCAAACAAAGCGTTTTCAAGTGACAACCAGAATCTGAGATCTTAATTTTTATGGAAGGAGAGAACCTTATATGCAAAGAGGTTGTTACTAAAGTAAACACATATAGGCTGCAATCCTATATCTCTTGGACAGTAATCCTGTGCATGGTACTGTTGACAGTACAGATAAAAACATGCATATGATCACACTGTTATTGACTCTTATGTGGAGTATAAGCCTTCTACAGCAGAAACACAGCCATGAACATCAATGACACATCAACTTATGTCAAACTGCATGGATTGTCTGTCAACAAGGGAAGTCTGTGACCCTCCCCAAAAAGAAAGTCCACTTACTAGTAAAAAAAAAAAAAGGTTACTATACAGGCATGTGGCACTTTCCCTTTGATCCATTTGCCTTTTGGACCATTCTTTTCACTCTTTTGATACAGCAGTTTTGCAATAGTATCCCTATGCAGCACTGAGTCTTGTGGATTCAAGGCTTCTACTGTGCCAGCATTGGCATGAGGGCAATTGAAGCTGCTGTAAGTGTGGTGGCAATGAAATACCAGATCTACAAATGTGCATTGTTTTGGAATTGCTACATTGAGCCACCTGACCAAGTAATATCTATTGTGTCTGACAGCTTGATTCCATGGAGTTTGTTCTTGATGCTGGGACTTTTTAACTTCAGACATTTAAGATTGAAACTGAGTTTTGATGCAAGAAAAACATATGATCTGTATTACTTTACTGGCCCTCCTGTGTAGTGATGGGGGACAACTTTGATTCGGTTTGCATTTAAAGGGAAATTTACCAAATTCACACTTTCTGAAATTTGTCTGTCTTTGAATTTTTCAATACAGTTCTCCAGCAGAGGCACATGTGTAAAAATGCATATATTAATGAAAACCACATACAAAAAAAATCATTATATTATGGGAAATGGCTTGGCAAATATATGTATATTAAGATGGACGGTCTAATCCTTTCACTCTGCACAATTTTCCCAATGAAAACCACCCTCCTCAAAATATCCTCCTCTTTTGTCCAAGGAAAGGATTTTTGTTCTCTCTGCCTATAACAGCTTGCATTCCAGGGTAGAATTCTGCTTTTCATGCCTTAACCTACTTATCCTAGGGCAAATAGAAGTTAAGGATGAAGAGGAATCTTTCACTGGGACATGAAGTGCAGGAGAAACAGTTAACTCCACGCAAATATTGTCGCTGGTTTTTAAAAAAATAAAAATAAAAAAGTCTGCACATTTAATGACTACCTTGTTTAATCCTAATTTTGGATTTCTGGATATAAGAATAAGATGAGAGAGTAGTAGTCCATTTTTTCATGCCCTAAATACTTATTTTCCCCCACCTTTCCTTGGCCTCTCAGCCTGAGGTAATTCCGTACCTTTCATGGTTCAATAAATTCTATGCAAGTTGAGCAATGAGGGTGGAGAGGCTTGATTCGCCTTCATGCTCCTCAACCTTGCAACATAAATAAATAAATAACTAAATAAATAAGCCAGCCTCAGCTTTTGCAGACATTTGAGACATTGAAAACATTGAGTTTTGCATGTATCCTCACTCTCAGCACAGAGAAAGGGAAGGAAGGAGGTCCATTCGAAGTTCCTAGTCTTTGCAATTGCTAGTATCTGTTACGATATGAGAGCAACGCAGCTGCAAACTGGCAGCTTGGTGAAAAGATCACATGATGTGACTAGCAGTGGGAAAGAATCTTCCCGGATGTTCACAGGCTTGAAAAGTCTTTGTGAAGTGTGTAATATGAGACCTTCCTGTTGCGTATGTGAAGGAAGTCTTTGCCACTTGCTTGCTGAACACTGAACTGTTCGGACATGTTTTTTGTAGAGTTGCACAGTCAGAAAATAAACAAGATGTAAAGGGCTTTCTGGCTATCTTCTTTCCCTCCTAGGGAAGCAAGGGGGAGAAGGGGGGGTGCATTTTCCACACTGGGAAATGTCGCCTATCTTGATCTCCTGGACTGCGGAGATTGCAGCCAGGGCAGATCACCAGTAAGCAAGCCCGGGAGCCTGGGAGAGCTGCCAGCCTCTCCCGATTGGGCTTGTTTTCCAACAGTATCTTCGTCATTGCTAATATCTCATCGTTGATCCAGAACCTATCAAAACAGCTTCTTTGGCTTTGGAAGAATTGCTTCCCTAAACATCCATTCTTGTAGCCTTGCGAGGATCGCTTCCTTCCTTCACATCCCCCATTGCTTGCTCTTTCCTGCCCCCAACCACCTCTGCCCAGCAGCTTGCTTAGGTCGTTAGTGACAAGCAGGTCATTACATTGGCTACAAGCTAGCGGACAATCAGAAACTGATTCAGAGTCATGGAAGCCAATAGATGATGCCCCTTCTTGATCTCTGAGCAGATGCTGCTAATAAAAATGACCCCTGGAAGAAGTGCGGGCAGTTCTTGCAATGTGTGTTTGTAAGCAGAAAAATAAAGGGTTTCCTTTTTTGGTAGAACTGCATTGGAAAAGCAATGTACTGGAAAGAGAACAGCCTTTGAGAGTGGCTAATAGGTAGGAGCAAGGGGAGAGCAGATAATTGAGAATTGAAACAACACGAAACTACTTCCAGAGCCCTCTTACTCTTTAACAAGGAATTATTTCTTTGCAACCTGAATCGGTTCTGCTAACACCACATTCATAGTTCCTGATAACATTTCCTTAAGGTTTATCCTGAAGTTAAAGCCTTTAATTATGAAATAATAAGGAAATGGTTGTCTGCTTTGACATAATTTGTTTGCTTGAAACAACTGCCCAAAAATGAATGGGTATATCTTAAAGTTAAAGTGAACATACCAGAATTGAAAAACTTCCCCTCTACCAGTCTTGAGCTGGTTTATGAAATAATATGAAATAATATTCTCAATTTATAATAATAATCTTCTTGATTTGAAATTGGGAACCGTCAAACGTTACCCTGATGAAAGAATAGTGGGTGCTGCCAGTGCAAATGAACATGGTTCTTCTGAAATATAGCCTAGAGCAAGAGTGTTAAGCTGTGTTCATATGCAAAAAGCCTTTGTCATGGATGTCCCTAATTCTGAGGAGTCCTCTAATTGATGGATCCTCTGGTCATGCGATGGAAGGTGGAACTGAAGATAAAATAACAAAAAAGCAGGTGTGAAGGTCATCATGATTGTTGTGTGAATGCATTGGAAACAGTTAAGCAATTTAAACCACAGTTAAGAAATTAATCAAAATCTTACTTAAGAGAATAAGGGATCAATCCTAAAATTATAACATTCAGCACAGTCAATGACAGTAGCTCAATGCAGATAAGGCACACCACATGCTAGGTGAACTGGGCTAATATATCCAGATTTCAATAGGTTTTTTAATATTAAAAATGTCATCGAACAAATTCAGTACAGCGCTAGAGCTCCTACATATTTTATACTGAATACCCTTGAAGGTATTTTAACAAGGCTGTTAAGTCCCCCTCATAAATGATTCTCGTTTGGAAATGTTAGCACAATGAAGGACTTCAAGCAGGAGCAACTCTTCTCTCTCTAAAATTTTGATGCAAAAGCGTGATTTTCATATATGCACTACTATATCATCAAAGCTCGTTGTGATGGCACATGTTGAAGCAAAACCTTGATAGGATTGTTCAGTGCCTGGATGGAAGATTACCCAGTCATGCTGTGTATGCAGCCTCCAGTTCCATATTGGGGGGGGGGGAGGGATATAAATGAAACACATCCATGAAGGATGGTTGGGGTTTTCCCTGATGGCCCAGATAGCCACACATTCAAAGGCATCTTGTGACTCTTACGTATCTGTCTGACTTTTCAGTACACATATTTCACGGTGAAAATTTTCCATCACTATCATAACTCAGCTAAACACATCAACAGGATGCAAGTACTAAAATAAAAATAAAAATACAGCATCTGTGGCCCAATGTAAGTACATAAAAGGATCATGCCGGAAAGTGGTTTCAGTTCTCATTCCTAATAATTTTACTCAGAGCAACAAGCGCCTTCAGATATTGAACCACTTATGGAAGCAATCTCGATGGGCTTTGCATTGCACCCATACACCTAATAGAAAATGTCCACCTACTCAAAAAGATTTGCATTTCAGTGTGAAGGAAGAAATCAGCAGCCATTAGAAATGAAATAACAGCAGACTGATAGGGCAAATAATCTACCAAAGATGGTGGATGAATTCAAAACAAGAATACTAATGTTCCCAGAGCTTTTGCACATGCACGATCTAATTAATACTAATTGTTATTAGTGGTGTTATTTTTATATGGCATGTGCAGGTCTGAGGTTCAGGAGATAGCTGAGGTTTGAATGAGGGATTCAACCTTGAGCCACCCTGATAAAAATACAAAGTCTTGAAGGAACAATAGTGGTCACGAAGCTTGGGATCCCAGCCGAGGCTGCAGTCCTATGCACCGTTACCTAGGAGTAATATTTATTGAACACAATTGGACTTACTTCTAGGTAAAGACAGATGGGGTTGTGTTATAAATGCAGATGAGGGACCTGCCCCTCTGGCATTTTTCCTCCTAATATTTTTCTTTAATCAGCCAATTTCATCTATGGAAAAAATGGATTTTCCTTTCTCTTTTATTAATGAGATCAGCACTTCCTCGCAGTCATGCTGCAACAGTGCTACCAAAAAGATAAAGCTTCTATAAGAATGTGTGCCTGCCAGCAATTACCATAGCTAGTAAAATCTATATTTCAAGTACAATTGAGGACTGACAGGAACATGCCTAGGATTTTCTTTTTTGGAGGAAAGAGTTCTTTAGCTCAGAAAAACACACACACACACACAGCCTTTCCACAGCAACATAAACATGCACAAGAGCTACACAGATTTTGCTGTTCAGCCTCCAGCGGCTTTATAATGTTCACCCACCATTATTAAATCAATACCCCCTTCTTTGGGGAGGAAAGGAACAGTTTATGGGAAATTTTGATAAAAACAAAACACCACCTGAAACGCCAGTCTTTACAGTCGGATCTTCCTTGGATGTACAACCACCTTTTCTGCTAATGCTCTTTAAAGCTAAGTATATTCTCTCTCCTCATGTGGTGCTTGTTTTGAGCAGAGAAAACAGCTCTGTCCTTTTGTGACAGAGAAAAGCTTATTTCTTCAAAGAAAGAGGAAGAAACAACTACAGAAGCTGTTTTGCTTTAGCTGGTGAAACGAGATCTAAGCACATGGTTACAGAATGATGCTTCAGTTCACAGGGAAAAGATTGCTTTCTTCACAATATGCTATGGAGCTCATTAGTATATTATTTACCCACAATACTTACAAGCTTTCCTTCTCCTTCCTATTTGGGAATGTTTACAGCAGTGAAACTTGAAAAGGCTCCATCTTGTTTGCAATTCATTTGTACTGCAAACT